>NW_026894262.1:0-159673 GCF_032452875.1 Bos javanicus | reverse complement strand
AAATGATCACGCAGCTACCATGTACTGGTCACGTGACTGATCATGCACTGATCACGTGGCTGATCATGCACTGATCACGTGACTGATCATGCACTGATCACGTGACTGATCATGCACTGATCACGTGGCTATCATGCACTGATCACTTGGCTGGTCATACACTGAACACGCAGCTACCATGTACTGGTCACGTGACTGATCATGCACTGATGATGTAATTGATCATGCACTGATCACGTGGCTATCATGCACTGATCACATGGCTGGTCATACACTGATCACGTGCCTGGTCATGCACAGATTACATGACTGATCATGCACTGATCACGTCACTGATCATGCACTGATCACGTGGCTATCATGCACTACTCACGTGGCTGATCATGCAATGATCATGTAGCTCCCATGTACCGGTCACGTGACTGATCATACACCCATCAGGTGACTGATCATGCACTGATCACGTGGCTATCATGCACTGATCATGTGGCTGGTCATACACTGATCACCTGCCTGGTCATGCACAGATCACGTGACTAATCATGAACTGAACACGTAGCAATCATTCACTGATCACCTGGCTGATCATGCACTGATCACGTGGCTATCATGCAATGATCACGTGGCTATCATGCACTGATCACGTGTCTGATCATGCACTGATACCATGACTGAGCATGGACTGGTCACATGACTATCATGTAGTGATCACGTGACTTAATGGGGCTGACCATGTGACTGATCATGCGCTGAGCATGTTTGCTATCATACACTGATCATGTGCCTCTGGAGGCAATAAACAAAGAGCTGAGTAGGCACGAATCAAACAGTCAGCAGGCAATAATCATGGAACTCAGCTGTGAGGAATCATGCTGCTCAGCTGGCAATAATCAAGCAGCTGAGCAGGCAGGAATTACACAGCACAGCTGGCAATTGTCAAGCAGATGACAGGCAGGAATCATGCAGCTCAGCTGGCAATTGTCAAGCAGATGAGCAGACAGTAATCACGCAGCTCAGCAGGCCCTGATCACGTGACTGAGCATGCACTGTTCACCTGGCTGATCATACACTGATCACGTGATTGATCAAGCATTGATCACTTGGATATCATGCACTGATCACGTGGCTAATCATACACTGTTCACGTGTCTGACCATGCACTGATCACGTGGCTGATCATGCACTGAACACGTGATTGAACATGCACTTATCACGTGGCTGATCATGCAGTGATCACGCAGCTACCATGTACTGGTCACATGACTGATCATGCACTGATCACGTAATTGATCATGCACTGATCACCTGGCTTATCATGCATTCATCATGTGACTGATCATGTGCTGATCATGTTTGGTGTCACACACTGATCATGTGCATCTGGAGGCAATGAACAAAGAGCTGAGTAGGCAGGAATCAGTCAGCAGGCTATAATCATGGAACTCAGCTCTGAGAAATCATGCTGCTCAGCTGGAAATAATCAAGTAGATGAGCAGGCAGGAATTATGCAGCACAGGTGGCAATAGTCAAGGAGATGACAGGCAGGAATCGTACAGCTCAGCTGGCAATTGTCAAGCAGATGAGCAGACAGTAATCACGCAGCTCAGCAGGCCCTGATCACATGACTGAGCATGCACTGTTCACGTCGCTGATCACACACCTATCATGTGAATGATCATGCACTGATCACGTGGCTCTCATGCACTGATCATGTGACTGATCATGCACTGATCACGTAGCTATCTTGCACTGATCACTTGGCTGATCATACACTCATCACGGGACTGATCGTGCACTGATCAGGGCGCTATCATGCATTGACTACATGACTCCACATGCACTGATCACGTGGATGATCATGCACTGATCACGTGACTATCATGCACTAATCACGTGGCTATCATTCACTGATCAGGTGGATATCATGCACTGATCACGTGGCTGATCACACACGTATCACATGACTGATCATGCACTGATCACGTGGCTATCATGTACTGATCACGTGGCTGATCATGCAATGATCACGTAGCTACCATGTACTGGTCACGTGACTGATCATGCAATGATCACGTAATTGATCATGCACTGATCATGTGGCTGATCATGCACTGATCACGTGACTGATCATGCACTGATCACGTGACTGATCAAGCACTGATCACGTGGCTATCATGCACTGCTAATGTGGCTGATCATGAAATGATCACGCAGCTACCGTGTACTGGTCACGTGACTGATCATGCACTGATCATGTGGCTGATCAGGCACTGATCACGTGACTGATCATGCACTGATCACGTGGCTATCATGCACTGATCACTTGGCTGGTCATACACTGATCACGCAGCTACCATGTACTGGTCACGTGACTGATCATGCACTGATGATGTAATTGATCATGCACTGATCACGTGGCTATCATGCACTGATCACATGGCTGGTCATACACTGATCACGTGCCTGGTCATGCACAGATTACATGACTGATCATGCACTGATCACGTCACTGGTCATGCACTGATCACGTGGCTCTCATGCGCTAGTCACGTGGCTGATCATGCAATGATCATGTAGCTACCATGTACCGGTCACATGACTGATCATACACCCATCAGGTGACTGATCATGCACTGATCACGTGGCTATCATGCACTGATCATGTGGCTGGTCATACACTGATCACCTGCCTGGTCATGCACAGATCACGTGACTAATCATGAACTGATCACGTAGCAATCATTCACTGATCACCTGGCTGATCATGCACTGATCACGTGGCTATCATGCAATGATCACGTGGCTATCATGCACTGATCACGTGTCTGATCATGCACTGATACCATGACTGAGCATGGACTGGTCACATGACTATCATGTAGTGATCACGTGACTTAATGGGGCTGACCATGTGACTGATCATGCGCTGAGCATGTTTGCTATCATACACTGATCATGTGCCTCTGGAGGCAATAAACAAAGAGCTGAGTAGGCACGAATCAAACAGTCAGCAGGCAATAATCATGGAACTCAGCTGTGAGGAATCATGCTGCTCAGCTGGCAATAATCAAGCAGCTGAGCAGGCAGGAATTACACAGCACAGCTGGCAATTGTCAAGCAGATGACAGGCAGGAATCATGCAGCTCAGCTGGCAATTGTCAAGCAGATGAGCAGACAGTAATCACGCAGCTCAGCAGGCCCTGATCACGTGACTGAGCATGCACTGTTCACCTGGCTGATCATACACTGATCACGTGATTGATCAAGCATTGATCACTTGGATATCATGCACTGATCACGTGGCTAATCATACACTGTTCACGTGTCTGACCATGCACTGATCACGTGGCTGATCATGCACTGAACACGTGATTGAACATGCACTTATCACGTGGCTGATCATGCAGTGATCACGCAGCTACCATGTACTGGTCACATGACAGATCATGCACTGATCACGTAATTGATCATGCACTGATCACCTGGCTTATCATGCATTCATCATGTGACTGATCATGTGCTGATCATGTTTGGTGTCACACACTGATCATGTGCATCTGGAGGCAATGAACAAAGAGCTGAGTAGGCAGGAATCAGTCAGGAGGCTATAGTCATGGAACTCAGCTCTGAGAAATCATGCTGCTCAGCTGGAAATAATCAAGTAGATGAGCAGGCAGGAATTATGCAGCACAGGTGGCAATAGTCAAGGAGATGACAGGCAGGAATCGTACAGCTCAGCTGGCAATTGTCAAGCAGATGAGCAGACAGTAATCACGCAGCTCAGCAGGCCCTGATCACGTGACTGAGCATGCACTGTTCACGTCGCTGATCACACACCTATCATGTGAATGATCATGCACTGATCACGTGGCTCTCATGCACTGATCACGTAATTGTATGCACTGCTCACGTGGCTATCATGCACTGATCATGTGACTGATCATGCACTGATCACGTAGCTATCTTGCACTGATCACTTGGCTGATCATACACTCATCACGGGACTGATCGTGCACTGATCACGGCGCTATCATGCATTGACTACATGACTCCACATGCACTGATCACGTGGATGATCATGCACTGATCACGTGACTATCATGCACTAATCACGTGGCTATCATTCACTGATCACGTGGCTATCATGTACTGATCACGTGGCTGATCATGCAATGATCACGTAGCTACCATGTACTGGTCACGTGACTGATCATGCAATGATCACGTAATTGATCATGCACTGATCATGTGGCTGATCATGCACTGATCACGTGACTGATCATGCACTGATCACGTGACTGATCAAGCACTGATCACGTGGCTATCATGCACTGCTAATGTGGCTGATCATGAAATGATCACGCAGCTACCATGTACTGGTCACGTGACTGATCATGCACTGATCATGTGGCTGATCAGGCACTGATCACGTGACTGATCATGCACTGATCACGTGGCTATCATGCACTGATCACTTGGCTGGTCATACACTGATCACGCAGCTACCATGTACTGGTCACGTGACTGATCATGCACTGATGATGTAATTGATCATGCACTGATCACGTGGCTATCATGCACTGATCACATGGCTGGTCATACACTGATCACGTGCCTGGTCATGCACAGATTACATGACTGATCATGCACTGATCACGTCACTGATCATGCACTGATCACGTGGCTCTCATGCGCTAGTCACGTGGCTGATCATGCAATGATCATGTAGCTACCATGTACCGGTCACGTGACTGATCATACACCCATCAGGTGACTGATCATGCACTGATCACGTGGCTATCATGCACTGATCATGTGGCTGGTCATACACTGATCACCTGCCTGGTCATGCACAGATCACGTGACTAATCATGAACTGATCACGTAGCAATCATTCACTGATCACCTGGCTGATCATGCACTGATCACGTGGCTATCATGCAATGATCACATGGCTATCATGCACTGATCACGTGTCTGATCATGCACTGATACCATGACTGAGCATGGACTGGTCACATGACTATCATGTAGTGATCACGTGACTTAATGGGGCTGACCATGTGACTGATCATGCGCTGAGCATGTTTGCTATCATACACTGATCATGTGCCTCTGGAGGCAATAAACAAAGAGCTGAGTAGGCATGAATCAAACAGTCAGCAGGCAATAATCATGGAACTCAGCTGTGAGGAATCATGCTGCTCAGCTGGCAATAATCAAGCAGCTGAGCAGGCAGGAATTACACAGCACAGCTGGCAATTGTCAAGCAGATGACAGGCAGGAATCATGCAGCTCAGCTGGCAATTGTCAAGCAGATGAGCAGACAGTAATCACGCAGCTCAGCAGGCCCTGATCACGTGACTGAGCATGCACTGTTCACCTGGCTGATCAAACACTGATCACTTCATTGATCGAGCATTGATCACTTGGATATCATGCACTGATCACGTGGCTAATCATACACTGTTCACGTGGCTGATCATGCACTGAACACGTGATTGAACATGCACTTATCACGTGGCTGATCATGCAGTGATCACGCAGCTACCATGTACTGGTCACATGACTGATCATGCACTGATCACGTAATTGATCATGCACTGATCACCTGGCTTATCATGCATTCATCATGTGACTGATCATGTGCTGATCATGTTTGGTGTCACACACTGATCATGTGCATCTGGAGGCAATGAACAAAGAGCTGAGTAGGCAGGAATCAGTCAGCAGGCTATAATCATGGAACTCAGCTCTGAGAAATCATGCTGCTCAGCTGGAAATAATCAAGTAGATGAGCAGGCAGGAATTATGCAGCACAGGTGGCAATAGTCAAGGAGATGACAGGCAGGAATCGTACAGCTCAGCTGGCAATTGTCAAGCAGATGAGCAGACAGTAATCACGCAGCTCAGCAGGCCCTGATCACATGACTGAGCATGCACTGTTCACGTCGCTGATCACACACCTATCATGTGAATGATCATGCACTGATCACGTGGCTCTCATGCACTGATCACGTGATTGGGCATGCACTGTTCACGTAATTGTATGCACTGCTCACGTGGCTATCATGCACTGATCATGTGACTGATCATGCACTGATCACGTAGCTATCTTGCACTGATCACTTGGCTGATCATACACTCATCACGGGACTGATCGTGCACTGATCACGGCGCTATCATGCATTGACTACATGACTCCACATGCACTGATCACGTGGATGATCATGCACTGATCACGTGACTATCATGCACTAATCACGTGGCTATCATTCACTGATCAGGTGGATATCATGCACTGATCACGTGGCTGATCACACATGTATCACATGACTGATCATGCACTGATCACGTGGCTATCATGTACTGATCACGTGGCTGATCATGCAATGATCACGTAGCTACCATGTACTGGTCACGTGACTGATCATGCAATGATCACGTAATTGATCATGCACTGATCATGTGGCTGATCATGCACTGATCACGTGACTGATCATGCACTGATCACGTGACTGATCAAGCACTGATCACGTGGCTATCATGCACTGCTAATGTGGCTGATCATGAAATGATCACGCAGCTACCATGTACTGGTCACGTGACTGATCATGCACTGATCATGTGGCTGATCAGGCACTGATCACGTGACTGATCATGCACTGATCACGTGACTGTTCATGCACTGATCACGTGGCTATCATGCACTGATCACTTGGCTGGTCATACACTGATCACGCAGCTACCATGTACTGGTCACGTGACTGATCATGCACTGATGATGTAATTGATCATGCACTGATCACGTGGCTATCATGCACTGATCACATGGCTGGTCATACACTGATCACGTGCCTGGTCATGCACAGATTACATGACTGATCATGCACTGATCACGTCACTGATCATGCACTGATCACGTGGCTATCATGCACTACTCACGTGGCTGATCATGCAATGATCATGTAGCTACCATGTTCCGGTCACGTGACTGATCATACACCCATCAGGTGACTGATCATGCACTGATCACGTGGCTATCATGCACTGATCATGTGGCTGGTCATACACTGATCACCTGCCTGGTCATGCACAGATCACGTGACTAATCATGAACTGATCACGTAGCAATCATTCACTGATCACCTGGCTGATCATGCACTGATCACGTGGCTATCATGCAATGATCACGTGGCTATCATGCACTGATCACGTGTCTGATCATGCACTGATACCATGACTGAGCATGGACTGGTCACATGACTATCATGTAGTGATCACGTGACTTAATGGGGCTGACCATGTGACTGATCATGCGCTGAGCATGTTTGCTATCATACACTGATCATGTGCCTCTGGAGGCAATAAACAAAGAGCTGAGTAGGCACGAATCAAACAGTCAGCAGGCAATAATCATGGAACTCAGCTGTGAGGAATCATGCTGCTCAGCTGGCAATAATCAAGCAGCTGAGCAGGCAGGAATTACACAGCACAGCTGGCAATTGTCAAGCAGATGACAGGCAGGAATCATGCAGCTCAGCTGGCAATTGTCAAGCAGATGAGCAGACAGTAATCACGCAGCTCAGCAGGCCCTGATCACGTGACTGAGCATGCACTGTTCACCTGGCTGATCATACACTGATCACGTGATTGATCAAGCATTGATCACTTGGATATCATGCACTGATCACGTGGCTAATCATACACTGTTCACGTGTCTGACCATGCACTGATCACGTGGCTGATCATGCACTGAACACGTGATTGAACATGCACTTATCACGTGGCTGATCATGCAGTGATCACGCAGCTACCATGTACTGGTCACATGACTGATCATGCACTGATCACGTAATTGATCATGCACTGATCACCTGGCTTATCATGCATTCATCATGTGACTGATCATGTGCTGATCATGTTTGGTGTCACACACTGATCATGTGCATCTGGAGGCAATGAACAAAGAGCTGAGTAGGCAGGAATCAGTCAGCAGGCTATAATCATGGAACTCAGCTCTGAGAAATCATGCTGCTCAGCTGGAAATAATCAAGTAGATGAGCAGGCAGGAATTATGCAGCACAGGTGGCAATAGTCAAGGAGATGACAGGCAGGAATCGTACAGCTCAGCTGGCAATTGTCAAGCAGATGAGCAGACAGTAATCACGCAGCTCAGCAGGCCCTGATCACGTGACTGAGCATGCACTGTTCACGTCGCTGATCACACACCTATCATGTGAATGATCATGCACTGATCACGTGGCTCTCATGCACTGATCACGTGATTGCGCATGCACTGATCACGTAATTGTATGCACTGCTCACGTGGCTATCATGCACTGATCATGTGACTGATCATGCACTGATCATGTAGCTATCTTGCACTGATCACTTGGCTGATCATACACTCATCACGGGACTGATCGTGCACTGATCACGGCGCTATCATGCATTGACTACATGACTCCACATGCACTGATCACGTGGATGATCATGCACTGATCACGTGACTATCATGCACTAATCACGTGGCTATCATTCACTGATCAGGTGGATATCATGCACTGATCACGTGGCTGATCACACACGTATCACATGACTGATCATGCACTGATCACGTGGCTATCATGTACTGATCACGTGGCTGATCATGCAATGATCACGTAGCTACCATGTACTGGTCACGTGACTGATCATGCAATGATCACGTAATTGATCATGCACTGATCATGTGGCTGATCATGCACTGATCACGTGACTGATCATGCACTGATCACGTGACTGATCAAGCACTGATCACGTGGCTATCATGCACTGCTAATGTGGCTGATCATGAAATGATCACGCAGCTACCATGTACTGGTCACGTGACTGATCATGCACTGATCATGTGGCTGATCAGGCACTGATCACGTGACTGATCATGCACTGATCACGTGACTGATCATGCACTGATCACGTGGCTATCATGCACTGATCACTTGGCTGGTCATACACTGATCACGCAGCTACCATGTACTGGTCACGTGACTGATCATGCACTGATGATGTAATTGATCATGCACTGATCATGTGACTGATCATGCACTGATCACGTAGCTATCTTGCACTGATCACTTGGCTGATCATACACTCATCACGGGACTGACCGTGCACTGATCACGGCGCTATCATTCATTGACTACATGACTCCACATGCACTGATCACGTGGATGATCATGCACTGATCACGTGACTATCATGCACTAATCACGTGGCTATCATTCACTGATCAGGTGGATATCATGCACTGATCACGTGGCTGATCACACACGTATCACATGACTGATCATGCACTGATCACGTGGCTATCATGTACTGATCACGTGGCTGATCATGCAATGATCACGTAGCTACCATGTACTGGTCACGTGACTGATCATGCAATGATCACGTAATTGATCATGCACTGATCATGTGGCTGATCATGCACTGATCACGTGACTGATCATGCACTGATCACGTGACTGATCAAGCACTGATCACGTGGCTATCATGCACTGCTAATGTGGCTGATCATGAAATGATCACGCAGCTACCATGTACTGGTCACGTGACTGATCATGCACTGATCATGTGGCTGATCAGGCACTGATCACGTGACTGATCATGCACTGATCACGTGGCTATCATGCACTGATCACTTGGCTGGTCATACACTGATCACGCAGCTACCATGTACTGGTCACGTGACTGATCATGCACTGATGATGTAATTGATCATGCACTGATCACGTGGCTATCATGCACTGATCACATGGCTGGTCATACACTGATCACGTGCCTGGTCATGCACAGATTACATGACTGATCATGCACTGATCACGTCACTGATCATGCACTGATCACGTGGCTATCATGCACTACTCACGTGGCTGATCATGCAATGATCATGTAGCTACCATGTTCCGGTCACGTGACTGATCATACACCCATCAGGTGACTGATCATGCACTGATCACGTGGCTATCATGCACTGATCATGTGGCTGGTCATACACTGATCACCTGCCTGGTCATGCACAGATCACGTGACTAATCATGAACTGATCACGTAGCAATCATTCACTGATCACCTGGCTGATCATGCACTGATCACGTGGCTATCATGCAATGATCACGTGGCTATCATGCACTGATCTTGTGTCTGATCATGCACTGATACCATGACTGAGCATGGACTGGTCACATGACTATCATGTAGTGATCACGTGACTTAATGGGGCTGACCATGTGACTGATCATGCGCTGAGCATGTTTGCTATCATACACTGATCATGTGCCTCTGGAGGCAATAAACAAAGAGCTGAGTAGGCATGAATCAAACAGTCAGCAGGCAATAATCATGGAACTCAGCTGTGAGGAATCATGCTGCTCAGCTGGCAATAATCAAGCAGCTGAGCAGGCAGGAATTACACAGCACAGCTGGCAATTGTCAAGCAGATGACAGGCAGGAATCATGCAGCTCAGCTGGCAATTGTCAAGCAGATGAGCAGACAGTAATCACGCAGCTCAGCAGGCCCTGATCACGTGACTGAGCATGCACTGTTCACCTGGCTGATCATACACTGATCACGTGATTGATCAAGCATTGATCACTTGGATATCATGCACTGATCACGTGGCTAATCATACACTGTTCACGTGTCTGACCATGCACTGATCACGTGGCTGATCATGCACTGAACACGTGATTGAACATGCACTTATCACGTGGCTGATCATGCAGTGATCACGCAGCTACCATGTACTGGTCACATGACTGATCATGCACTGATCACGTAATTGATCATGCACTGATCACCTGGCTTATCATGCATTCATCATGTGACTGATCATGTGCTGATCATGTTTGGTGTCACACACTGATCATGTGCATCTGGAGGCAATGAACAAAGAGCTGAGTAGGCAGGAATCAGTCAGGAGGCTATAATCATGGAACTCAGCTCTGAGAAATCATGCTGCTCAGCTGGAAATAATCAAGTAGATAAGCAGGCAGGAATTATGCAGCACAGGTGGCAATAGTCAAGGAGATGACAGGCAGGAATCGTACAGCTCAGCTGGCAATTGTCAAGCAGATGAGCAGACAGTAATCACGCAGCTCAGCAGGCCCTGATCACGTGACTGAGCATGCACTGTTCACGTCGCTGATCACACACCTATCATGTGAATGATCATGCACTGATCACGTGGCTCTCATGCACTGATCACGTGATTGCGCATGCACTGATCACGTAATTGTATGCACTGCTCACGTGGCTATCATGCACTGATCATGTGACTGATCATGCACTGATCATGTAGCTATCTTGCACTGATCACTTGGCTGATCATACACTCATCACGGGACTGATCGTGCACTGATCACGGCGCTATCATGCATTGACTACATGACTCCACATGCACTGATCACGTGGATGATCATGCACTGATCACGTGACTATCATGCACTAATCACGTGGCTATCATTCACTGATCAGGTGGATATCATGCACTGATCACGTGGCTGATCACACACGTATCACATGACTGATCATGCACTGATCACGTGGCTATCATGTACTGATCACGTGGCTGATCATGCAATGATCACGTAGCTACCATGTACTGGTCACGTGACTGATCATGCAATGATCACGTAATTGATCATGCACTGATCATGTGGCTGATCATGCACTGATCACGTGACTGATCATGCACTGATCACGTGACTGATCAAGCACTGATCACGTGGCTATCATGCACTGCTAATGTGGCTGATCATGAAATGATCACGCAGCTACCATGTACTGGTCACGTGACTGATCATGCACTGATCATGTGGCTGATCAGGCACTGATCACGTGACTGATCATGCACTGATCACGTGACTGATCATGCACTGATCACGTGGCTATCATGCACTGATCACTTGGCTGGTCATACACTGATCACGCAGCTACCATGTACTGGTCACGTGACTGATCATGCACTGATGATGTAATTGATCATGCACTGATCACGTGGCTATCATGCACTGATCACATGGCTGGTCATACACTGATCACGTGCCTGGTCATGCACAGATTACATGACTGATCATGCACTGATCACGTCACTGATCATGCACTGATCACGTGGCTATCATGCACTACTCACGTGGCTGATCATGCAATGATCATGTAGCTCCCATGTACCGGTCACGTGACTGATCATACACCCATCAGGTGACTGATCATGCACTGATCACGTGGCTATCATGCACTGATCATGTGGCTGGTCATACACTGATCACCTGCCTGGTCATGCACAGATCACGTGACTAATCATGAACTGATCACGTAGCAATCATTCACTGATCACCTGGCTGATCATGCACTGATCACGTGGCTATCATGCAATGATCACGTGGCTATCATGCACTGATCACGTGTCTGATCATGCACTGATACCATGACTGAGCATGGACTGGTCACATGACTATCATGTAGTGATCACGTGACTTAATGGGGCTGACCATGTGACTGATCATGCGCTGAGCATGTTTGCTATCATACACTGATCATGTGCCTCTGGAGGCAATAAACAAAGAGCTGAGTAGGCACGAATCAAACAGTCAGCAGGCAATAATCATGGAACTCAGCTGTGAGGAATCATGCTGCTCAGCTGGCAATAATCAAGCAGCTGAGCAGGCAGGAATTACACAGCACAGCTGGCAATTGTCAAGCAGATGACAGGCAGGAATCATGCAGCTCAGCTGGCAATTGTCAAGCAGATGAGCAGACAGTAATCACGCAGCTCAGCAGGCCCTGATCACGTGACTGAGCATGCACTGTTCACCTGGCTGATCATACACTGATCACGTGATTGATCAAGCATTGAT
Organism: Bos javanicus; assembly: GCF_032452875.1. Classification (NCBI taxonomy): domain Eukaryota; kingdom Metazoa; phylum Chordata; class Mammalia; order Artiodactyla; family Bovidae; genus Bos; species Bos javanicus. The sequence goes on along the minus strand of NW_026894262.1, from coordinate 146,770 downwards.
CACTTGGATATCATGCACTGATCACGTGGCTAATCATACACTGTTCACGTGTCTGACCATGCACTGATCACGTGGCTGATCATGCACTGAACACGTGATTGAACATGCACTTATCACGTGGCTGATCATGCAGTGATCACGCAGCTACCATGTACTGGTCACATGACTGATCATGCACTGATCACGTAATTGATCATGCACTGATCACCTGGCTTATCATGCATTCATCATGTGACTGATCATGTGCTGATCATGTTTGGTGTCACACACTGATCATGTGCATCTGGAGGCAATGAACAAAGAGCTGAGTAGCCAGGAATCAGTCAGCAGGCTATAATCATGGAACTCAGCTCTGAGAAATCATGCTGCTCAGCTGGAAATAATCAAGTAGATGAGCAGGCAGGAATTATGCAGCACAGGTGGCAATAGTCAAGGAGATGACAGGCAGGAATCGTACAGCTCAGCTGGCAATTGTCAAGCAGATGAGCAGACAGTAATCACGCAGCTCAGCAGGCCCTGATCACGTGACTGAGCATGCACTGTTCACGTCGCTGATCACACACCTATCATGTGAATGATCATGCACTGATCACGTGGCTCTCATGCACTGATCACGTGATTGCGCATGCACTGATCACGTAATTGTATGCACTGCTCACGTGGCTATCATGCACTGATCATGTGACTGATCATGCACTGATCACGTAGCTATCTTGCACTGATCACTTGGCTGATCATACACTCATCACGGGACTGACCGTGCACTGATCACGGCGCTATCATTCATTGACTACATGACTCCACATGCACTGATCACGTGGATGATCATACACTGATCACGTGACTATCATGCACTAATCACGTGGCTATCATTCACTGATCAGGTGGATATCATGCACTGATCACGTGGCTGATCACACACGTATCACATGACTGATCATGCACTGATCACGTGGCTATCATGTACTCATCACGTGGCTGATCATGCAATGATCACGTAGCTACCATGTACTGGTCACGTGACTGATCATGCAATGATCACGTAATTGATCATGCACTGATCATGTGGCTGATCATGCACTGATCACGTGACTGATCATGCACTGATCACGTGACTGATCAAGCACTGATCACGTGGCTATCATGCACTGCTAATGTGGCTGATCATGAAATGATCACGCAGCTACCATATACTGGTCACGTGACTGATCATGCACTGATCATGTGGCTGATCAGGCACTGATCACGTGACTGATCATGCACTGATCACGTGGCTATCATGCACTGATCACTTGGCTGGTCATACACTGATCACGCAGCTACCATGTACTGGTCACGTGACTGATCATGCACTGATGATGTAATTGATCATGCACTGATCACGTGGCTATCATGCACTGATCACATGGCTGGTCATACACTGATCACGTGCCTTGTCATGCACAGATTACATGACTGATCATGCACTGATCACGTCACTGATCATGCACTGATCACGTGGCTATCATGCACTACTCACGTGGCTGATCATGCAATGATCATGTAGCTCCCATGTACCGGTCACGTGACTGATCATACACCCATCAGGTGACTGATCATGCACTGATCACGTGGCTATCATGCACTGATCATGTGGCTGGTCATACACTGATCACCTGCCTGGTCATGCACAGATCACGTGACTAATCATGAACTGATCATGTAGCAATCATTCACTGATCACCTGGCTGATCATGCACTGATCACGTGGCTATCATGCAATGATCACGTGGCTATCATGCACTGATCACGTGTCTGATCATGCACTGATACCATGACTGAGCATGGACTGGTCACATGACTATCATGTAGTGATCACGTGACTTAATGGGGCTGACCATGTGACTGATCATGCGCTGAGCATGTTTGCTATCATACACTGATCATGTGCCTCTGGAGGCAATAAACAAAGAGCTGAGTAGGCATGAATCAAACAGTCAGCAGGCAATAATCATGGAACTCAGCTGTGAGGAATCATGCTGCTCAGCTGGCAATAATCAAGCAGCTGAGCAGGCAGGAATTACACAGCACAGCTGGCAATTGTCAAGCAGATGACAGGCAGGAATCATGCAGCTCAGCTGGCAATTGTCAAGCAGATGAGCAGACAGTAATCACGCAGCTCAGCAGGCCCTGATCACGTGACTGAGCATGCACTGTTCACCTGGCTGATCATACACTGATCACGTGATTGATCAAGCATTGATCACTTGGATATCATGCACTGATCACGTGGCTAATCATACACTGTTCACGTGTCTGACCATGCACTGATCACGTGGCTGATCATGCACTGAACACGTGATTGAACATGCACTTATCACGTGGCTGATCATGCAGTGATCACGCAGCTACCATGTACTGGTCACATGACTGATCATGCACTGATCACGTAATTGATCATGCACTGATCACCTGGCTTATCATGCATTCATCATGTGACTGATCATGTGCTGATCATGTTTGGTGTCACACACTGATCATGTGCATCTGGAGGCAATGAACAAAGAGCTGAGTAGGCAGGAATCAGTCAGCAGGCTATAATCGTGGAACTCAGCTCTGAGAAATCATGCTGCTCAGCTGGAAATAATCAAGTAGATGAGCAGGCAGGAATTATGCAGCACAGGTGGCAATAGTCAAGGAGATGACAGGCAGGAATCGTACAGCTCAGCTGGCAATTGTCAAGCAGATGAGCAGACAGTAATCACGCAGCTCAGCAGGCCCTGATCACGTGACTGAGCATGCACTGTTCACGTCGCTGATCACACACCTATCATGTGAATGATCATGCACTGATCACGTGGCTCTCATGCACTGATCACGTGATTGCGCATGCACTGATCACGTAATTGTATGCACTGCTCACGTGGCTATCATGCACTGATCATGTGACTGATCATGCACTGATCACGTAGCTATCTTGCACTGATCACTTGGCTGATCATACACTCATCACGGGACTGATCGTGCACTGATCACGGCGCTATCATGCATTGACTACATGACTCCACATGCACTGATCACGTGGATGATCATGCACTGATCACGTGACTATCATGCACTAATCACGTGGCTATCATTCACTGATCAGGTGGATATCATGCACTGATCACGTGGCTGATCACACACGTATCACATGACTGATCATGCACTGATCACGTGGCTATCATGTACTGATCACGTGGCTGATCATGCAATGATCACGTAGCTACCATGTACTGGTCACGTGACTGATCATGCAATGATCACGTAATTGATCATGCACTGATCATGTGGCTGATCATGCACTGATCACGTGACTGATCATGCACTGATCACGTGACTGATCAAGCACTGATCACGTGGCTATCATGCACTGCTAATGTGGCTGATCATGAAATGATCACGCAGCTACCATGTACTGGTCACGTGACTGATCATGCACTGCTAATGTGGCTGATCAGGAAATGATCACGCAGCTACCATGTACTGGTCACGTGACTGATCATGCACTGATCACGTGGCTGATCAGGCACTGATCACGTGACTGATCATGCACTGATCACGTGACTGATCATGCACTGATCACGTGGCTATCATGCACTGATCACATGGCTGGTCATACACTGATCACGTGCCTGGTCATGCACAGATTACATGACTGGTCATGCACTGATCACGTCACTGATCATGCACTGATCACGTGGCTATCATGCACTACTCACGTGGCTGATCATGCAATGATCATGTAGCTCCCATGTACCGGTCACGTGACTGATCATACACCCATCAGGTGACTGATCATGCACTGATCACGTGGCTATCATGCACTGATCATGTGGCTGGTCATACACTGATCACCTGCCTGGTCATGCACAGATCACGTGACTAATCATAAACTGATCACGTAGCAATCATTCACTGATCACCTGGCTGATCATGCACTGATCACGTGGCTATCATGCAATGATCACGTGGCTATCATGCACTGATCACGTGTCTGATCATGCACTGATACCATGACTGAGCATGGACTGGTCACATGACTATCATGTAGTGATCACGTGACTTAATGGGGCTGACCATGTGACTGATCATGCGCTGAGCATGTTTGCTATCATACACTGATCATGTGCCTCTGGAGGCAATAAACAAAGAGCTGAGTAGGCATGAATCAAACAGTCAGCAGGCAATAATCATGGAACTCAGCTGTGAGGAATCATGCTGCTCAGCTGGCAATAATCAAGCAGCTGAGCAGGCAGGAATTACACAGCACAGCTGGCAATTGTCAAGCAGATGACAGGCAGGAATCATGCAGCTCAGCTGGCAATTGTCAAGCAGATGAGCAGACAGTAATCACGCAGCTCAGCAGGCCCTGATCACGTGACTGAGCATGCACTGTTCACCTGGCTGATCATACACTGATCACGTGATTGATCAAGCATTGATCACTTGGATATCATCCACTGATCACGTGGCTGATCATGCACTGAACACGTGATTGAACATGCACTTATCACGCGGCTGATCATGCAGTGATCACGCAGCTACCATGTACTGGTCACATGACTGATCATGCACTGATCACGTAATTGATCATGCACTGATCACCTGGCTTATCATGCATTCATCATGTGACTGATCATGTGCTGATCATGTTTGGTGTCACACACTGATCATGTGCATCTGGAGGCAATGAACAAAGAGCTGAGTAGGCAGGAATCAGTCAGCAGGCTATAATCATGGAACTCAGCTCTGAGAAATCATGCTGCTCAGCTGGAAATAATCAAGTAGATGAGCAGGCAGGAATTATGCAGCACAGGTGGCAATAGTCAAGGAGATGACAGGCAGGAATCGTACAGCTCAGCTGGCAATTGTCAAGCAGATGAGCAGACAGTAATCACGCAGCTCAGCAGGCCCTGATCACGTGACTGAGCATGCACTGTTCACGTCGCTGATCACACACCTATCATGTGAATGATCATGCACTGATCACGTGGCTCTCATGCACTGATCACGTGATTGCGCATGCACTGATCACGTAATTGTATGCACTGCTCACGTGGCTATCATGCACTGATCATGTGACTGATCATGCACTGATCACGTAGCTATCTTGCACTGATCACTTGGCTGATCATACACTCATCACGGGACTGACCGTGCACTGATCACGGCGCTATCATTCATTGACTACATGACTCCACATGCACTGATCACGTGGATGATCATGCACTGATCACGTGACTATCATGCACTAATCACGTGGCTATCATTCACTGATCAGGTGGATATCATGCACTGATCACGTGGCTGATCACACACGTATCACATGACTGATCATGCACTGATCACGTGGCTATCATGTACTGATCACGTGGCTGATCATGCAATGATCACGTAGCTACCATGTACTGGTCACGTGACTGATCATGCAATGATCACGTAATTGATCATGCACTGATCATGTGGCTGATCATGCACTGATCACGTGACTGATCATGCACTGATCACGTGACTGATCAAGCACTGATCACGTGGCTATCATGCACTGCTAATGTGGCTGATCATGAAATGATCACGCAGCTACCATGTACTGGTCACGTGACTGATCATGCACTGATCATGTGGCTGATCAGGCACTGATCACGTGACTGATCATGCACTGATCACGTGGCTATCATGCACTGATCACTTGGCTGGTCATACACTGATCACGCAGCTACCATGTACTGGTCACGTGACTGATCATGCACTGATGATGTAATTGATCATGCACTGATCACGTGGCTATCATGCACTGATCACATGGCTGGTCATACACTGATCACGTGCCTGGTCATGCACAGATTACATGACTGATCATGCACTGATCACGTCACTGATCATGCACTGATCACGTGGCTATCATGCACTACTCACGTGGCTGATCATGCAATGATCATGTAGCTCCCATGTACCGGTCACGTGACTGATCATACACCCATCAGGTGACTGATCATGCACTGATCACGTGGCTATCATGCACTGATCATGTGGCTGGTCATACACTGATCACCTGCCTGGTCATGCACAGATCACGTGACTAATCATGAACTGATCATGTAGCAATCATTCACTGATCACCTGGCTGATCATGCACTGATCACGTGGCTATCATGCAATGATCACGTGGCTATCATGCACTGATCACGTGTCTGATCATGCACTGATACCATGACTGAGCATGGACTGGTCACATGACTATCATGTAGTGATCACGTGACTTAATGGGGCTGACCATGTGACTGATCATGCGCTGAGCATGTTTGCTATCATACACTGATCATGTGCCTCTGGAGGCAATAAACAAAGAGCTGAGTAGGCATGAATCAAACAGTCAGCAGGCAATAATCATGGAACTCAGCTGTGAGGAATCATGCTGCTCAGCTGGCAATAATCAAGCAGCTGAGCAGGCAGGAATTACACAGCACAGCTGGCAATTGTCAAGCAGATGACAGGCAGGAATCATGCAGCTCAGCTGGCAATTGTCAAGCAGATGAGCAGACAGTAATCACGCAGCTCAGCAGGCCCTGATCACGTGACTGAGCATGCACTGTTCACCTGGCTGATCATACACTGATCACGTGATTGATCAAGCATTGATCACTTGGATATCATGCACTGATCACGTGGCTAATCATACACTGTTCACGTGTCTGACCATGCACTGATCACGTGGCTGATCATGCACTGAACACGTGATTGAACATGCACTTATCACGTGGCTGATCATGCAGTGATCACGCAGCTACCATGTACTGGTCACATGACTGATCATGCACTGATCACGTAATTGATCATGCACTGATCACCTGGCTTATCATGCATTCATCATGTGACTGATCATGTGCTGATCATGTTTGGTGTCACACACTGATCATGTGCATCTGGAGGCAATGAACAAAGAGCTGAGTAGGCAGGAATCAGTCAGCAGGCTATAATCGTGGAACTCAGCTCTGAGAAATCATGCTGCTCAGCTGGAAATAATCAAGTAGATGAGCAGGCAGGAATTATGCAGCACAGGTGGCAATAGTCAAGGAGATGACAGGCAGGAATCGTACAGCTCAGCTGGCAATTGTCAAGCAGATGAGCAGACAGTAATCACGCAGCTCAGCAGGCCCTGATCACGTGACTGAGCATGCACTGTTCACGTCGCTGATCACACACCTATCATGTGAATGATCATGCACTGATCACGTGGCTCTCATGCACTGATCACGTGATTGCGCATGCACTGATCACGTAATTGTATGCACTGCTCACGTGGCTATCATGCACTGATCATGTGACTGATCATGCACTGATCACGTAGCTATCTTGCACTGATCACTTGGCTGATCATACACTCATCACGGGACTGATCGTGCACTGATCACGGCGCTATCATGCATTGACTACATGACTCCACATGCACTGATCACGTGGATGATCATGCACTGATCACGTGACTATCATGCACTAATCACGTGGCTATCATTCACTGATCAGGTGGATATCATGCACTGATCACGTGGCTGATCACACACGTATCACATGACTGATCATGCACTGATCACGTGGTTATCATGTACTGATCACGTGGCTGATCATGCAATGATCACGTAGCTACCATGTACTGGTCACGTGACTGATCATGCAATGATCACGTAATTGATCATGCACTGATCATGTGGCTGATCATGCACTGATCACGTGACTGATCATGCACTGATCACGTGACTGATCAAGCACTGATCACGTGGCTATCATGCACTGCTAATGTGGCTGATCATGAAATGATCACGCAGCTACCATGTACTGGTCACGTGACTGATCATGCACTGCTAATGTGGCTGATCAGGAAATGATCACGCAGCTGACCATGCACTGGTCACGTGACTGATCATGCACTGATCACGTGGCTGATCAGGCACTGATCACGTGACTGATCATGCACTGATCACGTGACTGATCATGCACTGATCACGTGGCTATCATGCACTGATCACATGGCTGGTCATACACTGATCACGTGCCTGGTCATGCACAGATTACATGACTGGTCATGCACTGATCACGTCACTGATCATGCACTGATCACGTGGCTATCATGCACTACTCACGTGGCTGATCATGCAATGATCATGTAGCTCCCATGTACCGGTCACGTGACTGATCATACACCCATCAGGTGACTGATCATGCACTGATCACGTGGCTATCATGCACTGATCATGTGGCTGGTCATACACTGATCACCTGCCTGGTCATGCACAGATCACGTGACTAATCATGAACTGATCACGTAGCAATCATTCACTGATCACCTGGCTGATCATGCACTGATCACGTGGCTATCATGCAATGATCACGTGGCTATCATGCACTGATCACGTGTCTGATCATGCACTGATACCATGACTGAGCATGGACTGGTCACATGACTATCATGTAGTGATCACGTGACTTAATGGGGCTGACCATGTGACTGATCATGCGCTGAGCATGTTTGCTATCATACACTGATCATGTGCCTCTGGAGGCAATAAACAAAGAGCTGAGTAGGCATGAATCAAACAGTCAGCAGGCAATAATCATGGAACTCAGCTGTGAGGAATCATGCTGCTCAGCTGGCAATAATCAAGCAGCTGAGCAGGCAGGAATTACACAGCACAGCTGGCAATTGTCAAGCAGATGACAGGCAGGAATCACGCAGCTCAGCAGGCCCTGATCACGTGACTGAGCATGCACTGTTCACCTGGCTGATCATACACTGATCACGTGATTGATCAAGCATTGATCACTTGGATATCATGCACTGATCACGTGGCTGATCATGCACTGAACACGTGATTGAACATGCACTTATCACGCGGCTGATCATGCAGTGATCACGCAGCTACCATGTACTGGTCACATGACTGTTCATGCACTGATCACGTAATTGATCATGCACTGATCACCTGGCTTATCATGCATTCATCATGTGACTGATCATGTGCTGATCATGTTTGGTGTCACACACTGATCATGTGCATCTGGAGGCAATGAACAAAGAGCTGAGTAGGCAGGAATCAGTCAGCCGGCTATAATCATGGAACTCAGCTCTGAGAAATCATGCTGCTCAGCTGGAAATAATCAAGTAGATGAGCAGGCAGGAATTATGCAGCACAGGTGGCAATAGTCAAGGAGATGACAGGCAGGAATCGTACAGCTCAGCTGGCAATTGTCAAGCAGATGAGCAGACAGTAATCATGCAGCTCAGCAGGCCCTGATCACGTGACTGAGCATGCACTGTTCACGTCGCTGATCACACACCTATCATGTGAATGATCATGCACTGATCATGTGGCTCATCAGGCACTGATCACGTGACTGATCATGCACTGATCACGTGACTGTTCATGCACTGATCACGTGGCTATCATGCACTGATCACGTGGCTGGTCATACACTGATCACGCAGCTACCATGCACTGGTCACGTGACTGATCATGCACTGATGATGTAATTGATCATGCACTGATCACGTGGCTATCATGCACTGATCACATGGCTGGTCATACACTGATCACGTGCCTGGTCATGCACAGATTACGTGACTGATCATGCACTGATCACGCGGCTGTTCATGCAATGATCACGTAGCTACCATGTACTGGTCACGTGACTGATCATGCAATGATCACGTAATTGATCATGCACTGATCATGCACTGATCACGTGGCTGATCATGCACTGATCACGTGACTGATCAAGCACTGATCACGTGGCTATCATGCACTGCTAATGTGGCTGATCATGAAATGATCACGCAGCTACCATGTACTGGTCACGTGACTGATCATGCACTGATCATGTGGCTGATCAGGCACTGATCACGTGACTGATCATGCACTGATCACGTGGCTATCATGCACTGATCACTTGGCTGGTCATACACTGATCACGCAGCTACCATGTACTGGTCACGTGACTGATCATGCACTGATGATGTAATTGATCATGCACTGATCACGTGGCTATCATGCACTGATCACATGGCTGGTCATACACTGATCACGTGCCTGGTCATGCACAGATTACATGACTGATCATGCACTGATCACGTCACTGATCATGCACTGATCACGTGGCTATCATGCACTACTCACGTGGCTGATCATGCAATGATCATGTAGCTACCATGTACCGGTCACGTGACTGATCATACACCCATCAGGTGACTGATCATGCACTGATTACGTGGCTATCATGCACTGATCATGTGGCTGGTCATACACTGACCACCTGCCTGGTCATGCACAGATCACGTGACTAATCATGAACTGATCACGTAGCAATCATTCACTGATCACCTGGCTGATCATGCACTGATCACGTGGCTATCATGCAATGATCACGTGGCTATCATGCACTGATCACGTGTCTGATCATGCACTGATACCATGACTGAGCATGGACTGGTCACATGACTATCATGTAGTGATCACGTGACTTAATGGGGCTGACCATGTGACTGATCATGCGCTGAGCATGTTTGCTATCATACACTGATCATGTGCCTCTGGAGGCAATAAACAAAGAGCTGAGTAGGCATGAATCAAACAGTCAGCAGGCAATAATCATGGAACTCAGCTGTGAGGAATCATGCTGCTCAGCTGGCAATAATCAAGCAGCTGAGCAGGCAGGAATTACACAGCACAGCTGGCAATTGTCAAGCAGATGACAGGCAGGAATCATGCAGCTCAGCTGGCAATTGTCAAGCAGATGAGCAGACAGTAATCACGCAGCTCAGCAGGCCCTGATCACGTGACTGAGCATGCACTGTTCACGTCGCTGATCACACACCTATCACGTGAATGATCATGCACTGATCACGTGGCTGATCAGGCACTGATCACGTGACTGATCATGCACTGATCACGTGACTGTTCATGCACTGATCACGTGGCTATCATGCACTGATCACGTGGCTGGTCATGCACTGATCACGCAGCTACCATGTACTGGTCACGTGACTGATCATGCACTGATGATGTAATTGATCATGCACTGATCACGTGGCTATCATGCACTGATCACATGGCTGGTCATACACTGATCACGTGCCTGGTCATGCACAGATTACATGACTGATCATGCACTGATCACGTCACTGATCATGCACTGATCACGTGGCTATCATGCACTACTCACGTGGCTGATCATGCAATGATCATGTAGCTACCATGTACCGGTCACGTGACTGATCATACACCCATCAGGTGACTGATCATGCACTGATCACGTGGCTATCATGCACTGATCATGTGGCTGGTCATACACTGATCACCTGCCTGGTCATGCACAGATCACGTGACTAATCATGAACTGATCACGTAGCAATCATTCACTGATCACCTGGCTGATCATGCACTGATCACGTGGCTATCATGCAATGATCACGTGGCTATCATGCACTGATCACGTGTCTGATCATGCACTGATACCATGACTGAGCATGGACTGGTCACATGACTATCATGTAGTGATCACGTGACTTAATGGGGCTGACCATGTGACTGATCATGCGCTGAGCATGTTTGCTATCATACACTGATCATGTGCCTCTGGAGGCAATAAACAAAGAGCTGAGTAGGCATGAATCAAACAGTCAGCAGGCAATAATCATGGAACTCAGCTGTGAGGAATCATGCTGCTCAGCTGGCAATAATCAAGCAGCTGAGCAGGCAGGAATTACACAGCACAGCTGGCAATTGTCAAGCAGATGACAGGCAGGAATCATGCAGCTCAGCTGGCAATTGTCAAGCAGATGAGCAGACAGTAATCACGCAGCTCAGCAGGCCATGATCACGTGACTGAGCATGCACTGTTCACCTGGCTGATCATACACTGATCACTTCATTGATCGAGCATTGATCACTTGGATATCATGCACTGATCACGTGGCTAATCATACACTAGTGTTCACGTGGCTGATCATGCACTGAACACGTGATTGAACATGCACTTATCACGTGGCTGATCATGCAGTGATCACGCAGCTACCATGTACTGGTCACATGACTGATCATGCACTGATCACGTAATTGATCATGCACTGATCACCTGGCTTATCATGCATTCATCATGTGACTGATCATGTGCTGATCATGTTTGGTGTCACACACTGATCATGTGCATCTGGAGGCAATGAACAAAGAGCTGAGTAGGCAGGAATTAGTCAGCAGGCTATAATCATGGAACTCAGCTCTGAGAAATCATGCTGCTCAGCTGGAAATAATCAAGTAGATGAGCAGGCAGGAATTATGCAGCACAGGTGGCAATAGTCAAGGAGATGACAGGCAGGAATCGTACAGCTCAGCTGGCAATTGTCAAGCAGATGAGCAGACAGTAATCATGCAGCTCAGCAGGCCCTGATCACGTGACTGAGCATGCACTGTTCACGTCGCTGATCACACACCTATCATATGAATGATCATGCACTGATCACGTGGCTCTCATGCACTGATCACGTGATTGCGCATGTACTGATCACGTAATTGTATGCACTGCTCACGTGGCTATCATGCACTGATCATGTGACTGATCATGCACTGATCACGTAGCTATCTTGCACTGATCACTTGGCTGATCATACACTCATCACGGGACTGATCGTGCACTGATCACGGCGCTATCATGCATTGACTACATGACTCCACATGCACTGATCACGTGGATGATCATGCACTGATCACGTGACTATCATGCACTAATCACGTGGCTATCATTCACTGATCAGGTGGATATCATGCACTGATCACGTGGCTGATCACACACGTATCACATGACTGATCATGCACTGATCACGTGGCTATCATGTACTGATCACGTGGCTGATCATGCAATGATCACGTAGCTACCATGTACTGGTCACGTGACTGATCATGCAATGATCACGTAATTGATCATGCACTGATCATGTGGCTGATCATGCACTGATCACGTGACTGATCATGCACTGATCACGTGACTGATCAAGCACTGATCACGTGGCTATCATGCACTGCTAATGTGGCTGATCATGAAATGATCACGCAGCTACCATGTACTGGTCACGTGACTGATCATGCACTGATCATGTGGCTGATCAGGCACTGATCACGTGACTGATCATGCACTGATCACGTGACTGATCATGCACTGATCACGTGGCTATCATGCACTGATCACTTGGCTGGTCATACACTGATCACGCAGCTACCATGTACTGGTCACGTGACTGATCATGCACTGATGATGTAATTGATCATGCACTGATCACGTGGCTATCATGCACTGATCACATGGCTGGTCATACACTGATCACGTGCCTGGTCATGCACAGATTACATGACTGATCATGCACTGATCACGTCACTGATCATGCACTGATCACGTGGCTATCATGCACTACTCACGTGGCTGATCATGCAATGATCATGTAGCTACCATGTACCGGTCACGTGACTGATCATACACCCATCAGGTGACTGATCATGCACTGATCACGTGGCTATCATGCACTGATCATGTGGCTGGTCATACACTGATCACCTGCCTGGTCATGCACAGATCACGTGACTAATCATGAACTGATCACGTAGCAATCATTCACTGATCACCTGGCTGATCATGCACTGATCACGTGGCTATCATGCAATGATCACGTGGCTATCATGCACTGATCACGTGTCTGATCATGCACTGATACCATGACTGAGCATGGACTGGTCACATGACTATCATGTAGTGATCACGTGACTTAATGGGGCTGACCATGTGACTGATCATGCGCTGAGCATGTTTGCTATCATACACTGATCATGTGCCTCTGGAGGCAATAAACAAAGAGCTGAGTAGGCATGAATCAAACAGTCAGCAGGCAATAATCATGGAACTCAGCTGTGAGGAATCATGCTGCTCAGCTGGCAATAATCAAGCAGCTGAGCAGGCAGGAATTACACAGCACAGCTGGCAATTGTCAAGCAGATGACAGGCAGGAATCATGCAGCTCAGCTGGCAATTGTCAAGCAGATGAGCAGACAGTAATCACGCAGCTCAGCAGGCCCTGATCACGTGACTGAGCATGCACTGTTCACCTGGCTGATCATACACTGATCACGTGATTGATCAAGCATTGATCACTTGGATATCATGCACTGATCACGTGGCTAATCATACACTGTTCACGTGTCTGACCATGCACTGATCACGTGGCTGATCATGCACTGAACACGTGATTGAACATGCACTTATCACGTGGCTGATCATGCAGTGATCACGCAGCTACCATGTACTGGTCACATGACTGATCATGCACTGATCACGTAATTGATCATGCACTGATCACCTGGCTTATCATGCATTCATCATGTGACTGATCATGTGCTGATCATGTTTGGTGTCACACACTGATCATGTGCATCTGGAGGCAATGAACAAAGAGCTGAGTAGGCAGGAATCAGTCAGCAGGCTATAGTCATGGAACTCAGCTCTGAGAAATCATGCTGCTCAGCTGGAAATAATCAAGTAGATGAGCAGGCAGGAATTATGCAGCACAGGTGGCAATAGTCAAGGAGATGACAGGCAGGAATCGTACAGCTCAGCTGGCAATTGTCAAGCAGATGAGCAGACAGTAATCACGCAGCTCAGCAGGCCCTGATCACGTGACTGAGCATGCACTGTTCACGTCGCTGATCACACACCTATCATGTGAATGATCATGCACTGATCACGTGGCTCTCATGCACTGATCACGTGATTGCGCATGCACTGATCACGTAATTGTATGCACTGCTCACGTGGCTATCATGCACTGATCATGTGACTGATCATGCACTGATCACGTAGCTATCTTGCACTGATCACTTGGCTGATCATACACTCATCACGGGACTGATCGTGCACTGATCACGGCGCTATCATGCATTGACTACATGACTCCACATGCACTGATCACGTGGATGATCATGCACTGATCACGTGACTATCATGCACTAATCACGTGGCTATCATTCACTGATCAGGTGGATATCATGCACTGATCACGTGGCTGATCACACACGTATCACATGACTGATCATGCACTGATCACGTGGCTATCATGTACTGATCACGTGGCTGATCATGCAATGATCACGTAGCTACCATGTACTGGTCACGTGACTGATCATGCAATGATCACGTAATTGATCATGCACTGATCATGTGGCTGATCATGCACTGATCACGTGACTGATCATGCACTGATCACGTGACTGATCAAGCACTGATCACGTGGCTATCATGCACTGCTAATGTGGCTGATCATGAAATGATCACGCAGCTACCATGTACTGGTCACGTGACTGATCATGCACTGATCATGTGGCTGATCAGGCACTGATCACGTGACTGATCATGCACTGATCACGTGGCTATCATGCACTGATCACTTGGCTGGTCATACACTGATCACGCAGCTACCATGTACTGGTCACGTGACTGATCATGCACTGATGATGTAATTGATCATGCACTGATCACGTGGCTATCATGCACTGATCACATGGCTGGTCATACACTGATCACGTGCCTGGTCATGCACAGATTACATGACTGATCATGCACTGATCACGTCACTGATCATGCACTGATCACGTGGCTATCATGCACTACTCACGTGGCTGATCATGCAATGATCATGTAGCTACCATGTACCGGTCACGTGACTGATCATACACCCATCAGGTGACTGATCATGCACTGATCACGTGGCTATCATGCACTGATCATGTGGCTGGTCATACACTGATCACCTGCCTGGTCATGCACAGATCACGTGACTAATCATGAACTGATCACGTAGCAATCATTCACTGATCACCTGGCTGATCATGCACTGATCACGTGGCTATCATGCAATGATCACGTGGCTATCATGCACTGATCACGTGTCTGATCATGCACTGATACCATGACTGAGCATGGACTGGTCACATGACTATCATGTAGTGATCACGTGACTTAATGGGGCTGACCATGTGACTGATCATGCGCTGAGCATGTTTGCTATCATACACTGATCATGTGCCTCTGGAGGCAATAAACAAAGAGCTGAGTAGGCATGAATCAAACAGTCAGCAGGCAATAATCATGGAACTCAGCTGTGAGGAATCATGCTGCTCAGCTGGCAATAATCAAGCAGCTGAGCAGGCAGGAATTACACAGCACAGCTGGCAATTGTCAAGCAGATGACAGGCAGGAATCATGCAGCTCAGCTGGCAATTGTCAAGCAGATGAGCAGACAGTAATCACGCAGCTCAGCAGGCCCTGATCACGTGACTGAGCATGCACTGTTCACCTGGCTGATCATACACTGATCACGTGATTGATCAAGCATTGATCACTTGGATATCATGCACTGATCACGTGGCTAATCATACACTGTTCACGTGTCTGACCATGCACTGATCACGTGGCTGATCATGCACTGAACACGTGATTGAACATGCACTTATCACGTGGCTGATCATGCAGTGATCACGCAGCTACCATGTACTGGTCACATGACAGATCATGCACTGATCACGTAATTGATCATGCACTGATCACCTGGCTTATCATGCATTCATCATGTGACTGATCATGTGCTGATCATGTTTGGTGTCACACACTGATCATGTGCATCTGGAGGCAATGAACAAAGAGCTGAGTAGGCAGGAATCAGTCAGCAGGCTATAGTCATGGAACTCAGCTCTGAGAAATCATGCTGCTCAGCTGGAAATAATCAAGTAGATGAGCAGGCAGGAATTATGCAGCACAGGTGGCAATAGTCAAGGAGATGACAGGCAGGAATCGTACAGCTCAGCTGGCAATTGTCAAGCAGATGAGCAGACAGTAATCACGCAGCTCAGCAGGCCCTGATCACGTGACTGAGCATGCACTGTTCACGTCGCTGATCACACACCTATCATGTGAATGATCATGCACTGATCACGTGGCTCTCATGCACTGATCACGTGATTGCGCATGCACTGATCACGTAATTGTATGCACTGCTCACGTGGCTATCATGCACTGATCATGTGACTGATCATGCACTGATCACGTAGCTATCTTGCACTGATCACTTGGCTGATCATACACTCATCACGGGACTGATCGTGCACTGATCACGGCGCTATCATGCATTGACTACATGACTCCACATGCACTGATCACGTGGATGATCATGCACTGATCACGTGACTATCATGCACTAATCACGTGGCTATCATTCACTGATCAGGTGGATATCATGCACTGATCACGTGGCTGATCACACACGTATCACATGACTGATCATGCACTGATCACGTGGCTATCATGTACTGATCACGTGGCTGATCATGCAATGATCACGTAGCTACCATGTACTGGTCACGTGACTGATCATGCAATGATCACGTAATTGATCATGCACTGATCATGTGGCTGATCATGCACTGATCACGTGACTGATCATGCACTGATCACGTGACTGATCAAGCACTGATCACGTGGCTATCATGCACTGCTAATGTGGCTGATCATGAAATGATCACGCAGCTACCATGTACTGGTCACGTGACTGATCATGCACTGATCATGTGGCTGATCAGGCACTGATCACGTGACTGATCATGCACTGATCACGTGGCTATCATGCACTGATCACTTGGCTGGTCATACACTGATCACGCAGCTACCATGTACTGGTCACGTGACTGATCATGCACTGATGATGTAATTGATCATGCACTGATCACGTGGCTATCATGCACTGATCACATGGCTGGTCATACACTGATCACGTGCCTGGTCATGCACAGATTACATGACTCATCATGCACTGATCACGTCACTGATCATGCACTGATCACGTGGCTATCATGCACTACTCACGTGGCTGATCATGCAATGATCATGTAGCTACCATGTACCGGTCACGTGACTGATCATACACCCATCAGGTGACTGATCATGCACTGATCACGTGGCTATCATGCACTGATCATGTGGCTGGTCATACACTGATCACCTGCCTGGTCATGCACAGATCACGTGACTAATCATGAACTGATCACGTAGCAATCATTCACTGATCACCTGGCTGATCATGCACTGATCACGTGGCTATCATGCAATGATCACGTGGCTATCATGCACTGATCACGTGTCTGATCATGCACTGATACCATGACTGAGCATGGACTGGTCACATGACTATCATGTAGTGATCACGTGACTTAATGGGGCTGACCATGTGACTGATCATGCGCTGAGCATGTTTGCTATCATACACTGATCATGTGCCTCTGGAGGCAATAAACAAAGAGCTGAGTAGGCATGAATCAAACAGTCAGCAGGCAATAATCATGGAACTCAGCTGTGAGGAATCATGCTGCTCAGCTGGCAATAATCAAGCAGCTGAGCAGGCAGGAATTACACAGCACAGCTGGCAATTGTCAAGCAGATGACAGGCAGGAATCATGCAGCTCAGCTGGCAATTGTCAAGCAGATGAGCAGACAGGAATCACGCAGCTCAGCAGGCCCTGATCACGTGACTGAGCATGCACTGTTCACCTGGCTGATCATACACTGATCACGTGATTGATCAAGCATTGATCACTTGGATATCATGCACTGATCACGTGGCTAATCATACACTGTTCACGTGTCTGACCATGCACTGATCACGTGGCTGATCATGCACTGAACACGTGATTGAACATGCACTTATCACGTGGCTGATCATGCAGTGATCACGCAGCTACCATGTACTGGTCACATGACTGATCATGCACTGATCACGTAATTGATCATGCACTGATCACCTGGCTTATCATGCATTCATCATGTGACTGATCATGTGCTGATCATGTTTGGTGTCACACACTGATCATGTGCATCTGGAGGCAATGAACAAAGAGCTGAGTAGGCAGGAATCAGTCAGCAGGCTATAATCATGGAACTCAGCTCTGAGAAATCATGCTGCTCAGCTGGAAATAATCAAGTAGATGAGCAGGCAGGAATTATGCAGCACAGGTGGCAATAGTCAAGGAGATGACAGGCAGGAATCGTACAGCTCAGCTGGCAATTGTCAAGCAGATGAGCAGACAGTAATCACGCAGCTCAGCAGGCCCTGATCACGTGACTGAGCATGCACTGTTCACGTCGCTGATCACACACCTATCATGTGAATGATCATGCACTGATCACGTGGCTCTCATGCACTGATCACGTGATTGCGCATGCACTGATCACGTAATTGTATGCACTGCTCACGTGGCTATCATGCACTGATCATGTGACTGATCATGCACTGATCACGTAGCTATCTTGCACTGATCACTTGGCTGATCATACACTCATCACGGGACTGATCGTGCACTGATCACGGCGCTATCATGCATTGACTACATGACTCCACATGCACTGATCACGTGGATGATCATGCACTGATCACGTGACTATCATGCACTAATCACGTGGCTATCATTCACTGATCAGGTGGATATCATGCACTGATCACGTGGCTGATCACACACGTATCACATGACTGATCATGCACTGATCACGTGGCTATCATGTACTGATCACGTGGCTGATCATGCAATGATCACGTAGCTACCATGTACTGGTCACGTGACTGATCATGCAATGATCACGTAATTGATCATGCACTGATCATGTGGCTGATCATGCACTGATCACGTGACTGATCATGCACTGATCACGTGACTGATCAAGCACTGATCACGTGGCTATCATGCACTGCTAATGTGGCTGATCATGAAATGATCACGCAGCTACCATGTACTGGTCACGTGACTGATCATGCACTGATCATGTGGCTGATCAGGCACTGATCACGTGACTGATCATGCACTGATCACGTGACTGATCATGCACTGATCACGTGGCTATCATGCACTGATCACTTGGCTGGTCATACACTGATCACGCAGCTACCATGTACTGGTCACGTGACTGATCATGCACTGATGATGTAATTGATCATGCACTGATCACGTGGCTATCATGCACTGATCACATGGCTGGTCATACACTGATCACGTGCCTGGTCATGCACAGATTACATGACTGATCATGCACTGATCACGTCACTGATCATGCACTGATCACGTGGCTATCATGCACTACTCACGTGGCTGATCATGCAATGATCATGTAGCTACCATGTACCGGTCACGTGACTGATCATACACCCATCAGGTGACTGATCATGCACTGATCACGTGGCTATCATGCACTGATCATGTGGCTGGTCATACACTGATCACCTGCCTGGTCATGCACAGATCACGTGACTAATCATGAACTGATCACGTAGCAATCATTCACTGATCACCTGGCTGATCATGCACTGATCACGTGGCTATCATGCAATGATCACGTGGCTATCATGCACTGATCACGTGTCTGATCATGCACTGATACCATGACTGAGCATGGACTGGTCACATGACTATCATGTAGTGATCACGTGACTTAATGGGGCTGACCATGTGACTGATCATGCGCTGAGCATGTTTGCTATCATACACTGATCATGTGCCTCTGGAGGCAATAAACAAAGAGCTGAGTAGGCATGAATCAAACAGTCAGCAGGCAATAATCATGGAACTCAGCTGTGAGGAATCATGCTGCTCAGCTGGCAATAATCAAGCAGCTGAGCAGGCAGGAATTACACAGCACAGCTGGCAATTGTCAAGCAGATGACAGGCAGGAATCATGCAGCTCAGCTGGCAATTGTCAAGCAGATGAGCAGACAGTAATCACGCAGCTCAGCAGGCCCTGATCACGTGACTGAGCATGCACTGTTCACCTGGCTGATCATACACTGATCACGTGATTGATCAAGCATTGATCACTTGGATATCATGCACTGATCACGTGGCTAATCATACACTGTTCACGTGTCTGACCATGCACTGATCACGTGGCTGATCATGCACTGAACACGTGATTGAACATGCACTTATCACGTGGCTGATCATGCAGTGATCACGCAGCTACCATGTACTGGTCACATGACTGATCATGCACTGATCACGTAATTGATCATGCACTGATCACCTGGCTTATCATGCATTCATCATGTGACTGATCATGTGCTGATCATGTTTGGTGTCACACACTGATCATGTGCATCTGGAGGCAATGAACAAAGAGCTGAGTAGGCAGGAATCAGTCAGCAGGCTATAATCATGGAACTCAGCTCTGAGAAATCATGCTGCTCAGCTGGAAATAATCAAGTAGATGAGCAGGCAGGAATTATGCAGCACAGGTGGCAATAGTCAAGGAGATGACAGGCAGGAATCGTACAGCTCAGCTGGCAATTGTCAAGCAGATGAGCAGACAGTAATCACGCAGCTCAGCAGGCCCTGATCACGTGACTGAGCATGCACTGTTCACGTCGCTGATCACACACCTATCATGTGAATGATCATGCACTGATCACGTGGCTCTCATGCACTGATCACGTGATTGCGCATGCACTGATCACGTAATTGTATGCACTGCTCACGTGGCTATCATGCACTGATCATGTGACTGATCATGCACTGATCACGTAGCTATCTTGCACTGATCACTTGGCTGATCATACACTCATCACGGGACTGATCGTGCACTGATCACGGCGCTATCATGCATTGACTACATGACTCCACATGCACTGATCACGTGGATGATCATGCACTGATCACGTGACTATCATGCACTAATCACGTGGCTATCATTCACTGATCAGGTGGATATCATGCACTGATCACGTGGCTGATCACACACGTATCACATGACTGATCATGCACTGATCACGTGGCTATCATGTACTGATCACGTGGCTGATCATGCAATGATCACGTAGCTACCATGTACTGGTCACGTGACTGATCATGCAATGATCACGTAATTGATCATGCACTGATCATGTGGCTGATCATGCACTGATCACGTGACTGATCATGCACTGATCACGTGACTGATCAAGCACTGATCACGTGGCTATCATGCACTGCTAATGTGGCTGATCATGAAATGATCACGCAGCTACCATGTACTGGTCACGTGACTGATCATGCACTGATCACGTGGCTGATCATGCACTGATCACTTGGCTGGTCATACACTGATCACGCAGCTACCATGTACTGGTCACGTGACTGATCATGCACTGATGGTGTAATTGATCATGCACTGATCACGTGGCTATCATGCACTGATCACATGGCTGGTCATACACTGATCACGTGCCTGGTCATGCACAGATTACATGACTGATCATGCACTGATCACGTCACTGATCATGCACTGATCACGTGGCTATCATGCACTATTCACGTGGCTGATCATGCAATGATCATGTAGCTACCATGTACCGGTCACGTGACTGATCATACACCCATCAGGTGACTGATCATGCACTGATCACGTGGCTATCATGCACTGATCATGTGGCTGGTCATACACTGATCACCTGCCTGGTCATGCACAGATCACGTGACTAATCATGAACTGATCACGTAGCAATCATTCACTGATCACCTGGCTGATCATGCACTGATCACGTGGCTATCATGCAATGATCACGTGGCTATCATGCACTGATCACGTGTCTGATCATGCACTGATACCATGACTGAGCATGGACTGGTCACATGACTATCATGTAGTGATCACGTGACTTAATGGGGCTGACCATGTGACTGATCATGCGCTGAGCATGTTTGCTATCATACACTGATCATGTGCCTCTGGAGGCAATAAACAAAGAGCTGAGTAGGCATGAATCAAACAGTCAGCAGGCAATAATCATGGAACTCAGCTGTGAGGAATCATGCTGCTCAGCTGGCAATAATCAAGCAGCTGAGCAGGCAGGAATTACACAGCACAGCTGGCAATTGTCAAGCAGATGACAGGCAGGAATCATGCAGCTCAGCTGGCAATTGTCAAGCAGATGAGCAGACAGTAATCACGCAGCTCAGCAGGCCCTGATCACGTGACTGAGCATGCACTGTTCACCTGGCTGATCATACACTGATCACGTGATTGATCAAGCATTGATCACTTGGATATCATGCACTGATCACGTGGCTAATCATACACTGTTCACGTGTCTGACCATGCACTGATCACGTGGCTGATCATGCACTGAACACGTGATTGAACATGCACTTATCACGTGGCTGATCATGCAGTGATCACGCAGCTACCATGTACTGGTCACATGACTGATCATGCACTGATCACGTAATTGATCATGCACTGATTACCTGGCTTATCATGCATTCATCATGTGACTGATCATGTGCTGATCATGTTTGGTGTCACACACTGATCATGTGCATCTGGAGGCAATGAACAAAGAGCTGAGTAGGCAGGAATCAGTCAGCAGGCTATAATCATGGAACTCAGCTCTGAGAAATCATGCTGCTCAGCTGGAAATAATCAAGTAGATGAGCAGGCAGGAATTATGCAGCACAGGTGGCAATAGTCAAGGAGATGACAGGCAGGAATCGTACAGCTCAGCTGGCAATTGTCAAGCAGATGAGCAGACAGTAATCACGCAGCTCAGCAGGCCCTGATCACGTGACTGAGCATGCACTGTTCACGTCGCTGATCACACACCTATCATGTGAATGATCATGCACTGATCACGTGGCTCTCATGCACTGATCACGTGATTGCGCATGCACTGATCACGTAATTGTATGCACTGCTCACGTGGCTATCATGCACTGATCATGTGACTGATCATGCACTGATCACGTAGCTATCTTGCACTGATCACTTGGCTGATCATACACTCATCACGGGACTGATCGTGCACTGATCACGGCGCTATCATGCATTGACTACATGACTCCACATGCACTGATCACGTGGATGATCATGCACTGATCACGTGACTATCATGCACTAATCACGTGGCTATCATTCACTGATCAGGTGGATATCATGCACTGATCACGTGGCTGATCACACACGTATCACATGACTGATCATGCACTGATCACGTGGCTATCATGTACTGATCACGTGGCTGATCATGCAATGATCACGTAGCTACCATGTACTGGTCACGTGACTGATCATGCAATGATCACGTAATTGATCATGCACTGATCATGTGGCTGATCATGCACTGATCACGTGACTGATCATGCACTGATCACGTGACTGATCAAGCACTGATCACGTGGCTATCATGCACTGCTAATGTGGCTGATCATGAAATGATCACGCAGCTACCATGTACTGGTCACGTGACTGATCATGCACTGATCATGTGGCTGATCAGGCACTGATCACGTGACTGATCATGCACTGATCACGTGGCTGATCATGCACTGATCACTTGGCTGGTCATACACTGATCACGCAGCTACCATGTACTGGTCACGTGACTGATCATGCACTGATGGTGTAATTGATCATGCACTGATCACGTGGCTATCATGCACTGATCACATGGCTGGTCATACACTGATCACGTGCCTGGTCATGCACAGATTACATGACTGATCATGCACTGATCACGTCACTGATCATGCACTGATCACGTGGCTATCATGCACTACTCACGTGGCTGATCATGCAATGATCATGTAGCTACCATGTACCGGTCACGTGACTGATCATACACCCATCAGGTGACTGATCATGCACTGATCACGTGGCTATCATGCACTGATCATGTGGCTGGTCATACACTGATCACCTGCCTGGTCATGCACAGATCACGTGACTAATCATGAACTGATCACGTAGCAATCATTCACTGATCACCTGGCTGATCATGCACTGATCACGTGGCTATCATGCAATGATCACGTGGCTATCATGCACTGATCACGTGTCTGATCATGCACTGATACCATGACTGAGCATGGACTGGTCACATGACTATCATGTAGTGATCACGTGACTTAATGGGGCTGACCATGTGACTGATCATGCGCTGAGCATGTTTGATATCATACACTGATCATGTGCCTCTGGAGGCAATAAACAAAGAGCTGAGTAGGCATGAATCAAACAGTCAGCAGGCAATAATCATGGAACTCAGCTGTGAGGAATCATGCTGCTCAGCTGGCAATAATCAAGCAGCTGAGCAGGCAGGAATTACACAGCACAGCTGGCAATTGTCAAGCAGATGACAGGCAGGAATCATGCAGCTCAGCTGGCAATTGTCAAGCAGATGAGCAGACAGTAATCACGCAGCTCAGCAGGCCCTGATCACGTGACTGAGCATGCACTGTTCACCTGGCTGATCAAACACTGATCACTTCATTGATCGAGCATTGATCACTTGGATATCATGCACTGATCACGTGGCTAATCATACACTGTTCACGTGTCTGACCATGCACTGATCACGTGGCTGATCATGCACTGAAAACGTGATTGAACATGCACTTATCACGTGGCTGATCATGCAGTGATCACGCAGCTACCATGTACTGGTCACATGACTGATCATGCACTGATCACGTAATTGATCATGCACTGATTACCTGGCTTATCATGCATTCATCATGTGACTGATGATGTGCTGATCATGTTTGGTGTCACACACTGATCATGTGCATCTGGAGGCAATGAACAAAGAGCTGAGTAGGCAGGAATCAGTCAGCAGGCTATAATCATGGAACTCAGCTCTGAGAAATCATGCTGCTCAGCTGGAAATAATCAAGTAGATGAGCAGGCAGGAATTATGCAGCACAGGTGGCAATAGTCAAGGAGATGACAGGCAGGAATCGTACAGCTCAGCTGGCAATTGTCAAGCAGATGAGCAGACAGTAATCACGCAGCTCAGCAGGCCCTGTTCACATGACTGAGCATGCACTGTTCACGTCGCTGATCACACACCTATCATGTGAATGATCATGCACTGATCACGTGGCTCTCATGCACTGATCACGTGATTGCGCATGCACTGATCACGTAATTGTATGCACTGCTCACGTGGCTATCATGCACTGATCATGTGACTGATCATGCACTGATCACGTAGCTATCTTGCACTGATCACTTGGCTGATCATACACTCATCACGGGACTGATCGTGCACTGATCACGGCGCTATCATGCATTGACTACATGACTCCACATGCACTGATCACGTGGATGATCATGCACTGATCACGTGACTATCATGCACTAATCACGTGGCTATCATTCACTGATCAGGTGGATATCATGCACTGATCACGTGGCTGATCACACACGTATCACATGACTGATCATGCACTGATCACGTGGCTATCATGTACTGATCACGTGGCTGATCATGCAATGATCACGTAGCTACCATGTACTGGTCACGTGACTGATCATGCAATGATCACGTAATTGATCATGCACTGATCATGTGGCTGATCATGCACTGATCACGTGACTGATCATGCACTGATCACGTGACTGATCAAGCACTGATCACGTGGCTATCATGCACTGCTAATGTGGCTGATCATGAAATGATCACGCAGCTACCATGTACTGGTCACGTGACTGATCATGCACTGATCATGTGGCTGATCAGGCACTGATCACGTGACTGATCATGCACTGATCACGTGACTGTTCATGCACTGATCACGTGGCTATCATGCACTGATCACTTGGCTGGTCATACACTGATCACGCAGCTACCATGTACTGGTCACGTGACTGATCATGCACTGATGATGTAATTGATCATGCACTGATCACGTGGCTATCATGCACTGATCACATGGCTGGTCATACACTGATCACGTGCCTGGTCATGCACAGATTACATGACTGATCATGCACTGATCACGTCACTGATCATGCACTGATCACGTGGCTATCATGCACTACTCACGTGGCTGATCATGCAATGATCATGTAGCTACCATGTACCGGTCACGTGACTGATCATACACCCATCAGGTGACTGATCATGCACTGATCACGTGGCTATCATGCACTGATCATGTGGCTGGTCATACACTGATCACCTGCCTGGTCATGCACAGATCACGTGACTAATCATGAACTGATCACGTAGCAATCATTCACTGATCACCTGGCTGATCATGCACTGATCACGTGGCTATCATGCAATGATCACGTGGCTATCATGCACTGATCACGTGTCTGATCATGCACTGATACCATGACTGAGCATGGACTGGTCACATGACTATCATGTAGTGATCACGTGACTTAATGGGGCTGACCATGTGACTGATCATGCGCTGAGCATGTTTGCTATCATACACTGATCATGTGCCTCTGGAGGCAATAAACAAAGAGCTGAGTAGGCATGAATCAAACAGTCAGCAGGCAATAATCATGGAACTCAGCTGTGAGGAATCATGCTGCTCAGCTGGCAATAATCAAGCAGCTGAGCAGGCAGGAATTACACAGCACAGCTGGCAATTGTCAAGCAGATGACAGGCAGGAATCATGCAGCTCAGCTGGCAATTGTCAAGCAGATGAGCAGACAGTAATCACGCAGCTCAGCAGGCCCTGATCACGTGACTGAGCATGCACTGTTCACCTGGCTGATCATACACTGATCACGTGATTGATCAAGCATTGATCACTTGGATATCATGCACTGATCACGTGGCTAATCATACACTGTTCACGTGTCTGACCATGCACTGATCACGTGGCTGATCATGCACTGAACACGTGATTGAACATGCACTTATCACGTGGCTGATCATGCAGTGATCACGCAGCTACCATGTACTGGTCACATGACTGATCATGCACTGATCACGTAATTGATCATGCACTGATCACCTGGCTTATCATGCATTCATCATGTGACTGATCATGTGCTGATCATGTTTGGTGTCACACACTGATCATGTGCATCTGGAGGCAATGAACAAAGAGCTGAGTAGGCAGGAATCAGTCAGCAGGCTATAATCATGGAACTCAGCTCTGAGAAATCATGCTGCTCAGCTGGAAATAATCAAGTAGATGAGCAGGCAGGAATTATGCAGCACAGGTGGCAATAGTCAAGGAGATGACAGGCAGGAATCGTACAGCTCAGCTGGCAATTGTCAAGCAGATGAGCAGACAGTAATCACGCAGCTCAGCAGGCCCTGATCACGTGACTGAGCATGCACTGTTCACGTCGCTGATCACACACCTATCATGTGAATGATCATGCACTGATCACGTGGCTCTCATGCACTGATCACGTGATTGTGCATGCACTGATCACGTAATTGTATGCACTGCTCACGTGGCTATCATGCACTGATCATGTGACTGATCATGAACTGATCATGTAGCTATCTTGCACTGATCACTTGGCTGATCATACACTCATCACGGGACTGATCGTGCACTGATCACGGCGCTATCATGCATTGACTACATGACTCCACATGCACTGATCACGTGGATGATCATGCACTGATCACGTGACAATCATGCACTAATCACGTGGCTATCATTCACTGATCAGGTGGATATCATGCACTGATCACGTGGCTGATCACACACGTATCACATGACTGATCATGCACTGATCACGTGGCTATCATGTACTGATCACGTGGCTGATCATGCAATGATCACGTAGCTACCATGTACTGGTCACGTGACTGATCATGCAATGATCACGTAATTGATCATGCACTGATCATGTGGCTGATCATGCACTGATCACGTGACTGATCATGCACTGATCACGTGACTGATCAAGCACTGATCACGTGGCTATCATGCACTGATAATGTGGCTGATCATGAAATGATCACGCAGCTACCATGTACTGGTCACGTGACTGATCATGCACTGATCATGTGGCTGATCAGGCACTGATCACGTGGCTGATCATGCACTGATCACGTGGCTGATCATGCACTGATCACGTGGCTATCATGCACTGATCACGTGTCTGATCATGCACTGATACCATGACTGAGCATGGACTGGTCACATGACTGATCATGTAGTGATCACGTGACTTAATGGGGCTGACCATGTGACTGATCATGCGCTGAGCATGTTTGCTATCATACACTGATCATGTGCCTCTGGAGGCAATAAACAAAGAGCTGAGTAGGCATGAATCAAACAGTCAGCAGGCAATAATCATGGAACTCAGCTGTGAGGAATCATGCTGCTCAGCTGGCAATAATCAAGCAGCTGAGCAGGCAGGAATTACACAGCACAGCTGGCAATTGTCAAGCAGATGACAGGCAGGAATCATGCAGCTCAGCTGGCAATTGTCAAGCAGATGAGCAGACAGAATCACGCAGCTCAGCAGGCCCTGATCACGTGACTGAGCATGCACTGTTCACCTGGCTGATCATACACTGATCACGTGATTGATCAAGCATTGATCACTTGGATATCATGCACTGATCACGTGGCTAATCATACACTGTTCACGTGTCTGACCATGCACTGATCACGTGGCTGATCATGCACTGAACACGTGATTGAACATGCACTTATCACGTGGCTGATCATGCAGTGATCACGCAGCTACCATGTACTGGTCACATGACTGATCATGCACTGATCACGTAATTGATCATGCACTGATCACCTGGCTTATCATGCATTCATCATGTGACTGATCATGTGCTGATCATGTTTGGTGTCACACACTGATCATGTGCATCTGGAGGCAATGAACAAAGAGCTGAGTAGGCAGGAATCAGTCAGCAGGCTATAATCATGGAACTCAGCTCTGAGAAATCATGCTGCTCAGCTGGAAATAATCAAGTAGATGAGCAGGCAGGAATTATGCAGCACAGGTGGCAATAGTCAAGGAGATGACAGGCAGGAATCGTACAGCTCAGCTGGCAATTGTCAAGCAGATGAGCAGACAGTAATCACGCAGCTCAGCAGGCCCTGATCACGTGACTGAGCATGCACTGTTCACGTCGCTGATCACACACCTATCATGTGAATGATCATGCACTGATCACGTGGCTCTCATGCACTGATCACGTGATTGCGCATGCACTGATCACGTAATTGTATGCACTGCTCACGTGGCTATCATGCACTGATCATGTGACTGATCATGCACTGATCACGTAGCTATCTTGCACTGATCACTTGGCTGATCATACACTCATCACGGGACTGATCGTGCACTGATCACGGCGCTATCATGCATTGACTACATGACTCCACATGCACTGATCACGTGGATGATCATGCACTGATCACGTGACTATCATGCACTAATCACGTGGCTATCATTCACTGATCAGGTGGATATCATGCACTGATCACGTGGCTGATCACACACGTATCACATGACTGATCATGCACTGATCACGTGGCTATCATGTACTGATCACGTGGCTGATCATGCAATGATCACGTAGCTACCATGTACTGGTCACGTGACTGATCATGCAATGATCACGTAATTGATCATGCACTGATCATGTGGCTGATCATGCACTGATCACGTGACTGATCATGCACTGATCACGTGACTGATCAAGCACTGATCACGTGGCTATCATGCACTGCTAATGTGGCTGATCATGAAATGATCACGCAGCTACCATGTACTGGTCACGTGACTGATCATGCACTGATCATGTGGCTGATCAGGCACTGATCACGTGACTGATCATGCACTGATCACGTGACTGATCATGCACTGATCACGTGGCTATCATGCACTGATCACTTGGCTGGTCATACACTGATCACGCAGCTACCATGTACTGGTCACGTGACTGATCATGCACTGATGATGTAATTGATCATGCACTGATCACGTGGCTATCATGCACTGATCACATGGCTGGTCATACACTGATCACGTGCCTGGTCATGCACAGATTACATGACTGATCATGCACTGATCACGTCACTGATCATGCACTGATCACGTGGCTATCATGCACTACTCACGTGGCTGATCATGCAATGATCATGTAGCTCCCATGTACCGGTCACGTGACTGATCATACACCCATCAGGTGACTGATCATGCACTGATCACGTGGCTATCATGCACTGATCATGTGGCTGGTCATACACTGATCACCTGCCTGGTCATGCACAGATCACGTGACTAATCATGAACTGATCACGTAGCAATCATTCACTGTTCACCTGGCTGATCATGCACTGATCACGTGGCTATCATGCAATGATCACGTGGCTATCATGCACTGATCACGTGTCTGATCATGCACTGATACCATGACTGAGCATGGACTGGTCACATGACTATCATGTAGTGATCACGTGACTTAATGGGGCTGACCATGTGACTGATCATGCGCTGAGCATGTTTGCTATCATACACTGATCATGTGCCTCTGGAGGCAATAAACAAAGAGCTGAGTAGGCACGAATCAAACAGTCAGCAGGCAATAATCATGGAACTCAGCTGTGAGGAATCATGCTGCTCAGCTGGCAATAATCAAGCAGCTGAGCAGGCAGGAATTACACAGCACAGCTGGCAATTGTCAAGCAGATGACAGGCAGGAATCATGCAGCTCAGCTGGCAATTGTCAAGCAGATGAGCAGACAGTAATCACGCAGCTCAGCAGGCCCTGATCACGTGACTGAGCATGCACTGTTCACCTGGCTGATCATACACTGATCACGTGATTGATCAAGCATTGATCACTTGGATATCATGCACTGATCACGTGGCTAATCATACACTGTTCACGTGTCTGACCATGCACTGATCACGTGGCTGATCATGCACTGAACACGTGATTGAACATGCACTTATCACGTGGCTGATCATGCAGTGATCACGCAGCTACCATGTACTGGTCACATGACTGATCATGCACTGATCACGTAATTGATCATGCACTGATCACCTGGCTTATCATGCATTCATCATGTGACTGATCATGTGCTGATCATGTTTGGTGTCACACACTGATCATGTGCATCTGGAGGCAATGAACAAAGAGCTGAGTAGGCAGGAATCAGTCAGCAGGCTATAATCATGGAACTCAGCTCTGAGAAATCATGCTGCTCAGCTGGAAATAATCAAGTAGATGAGCAGGCAGGAATTATGCAGCACAGGTGGCAATAGTCAAGGAGATGACAGGCAGGAATCGTACAGCTCAGCTGGCAATTGTCAAGCAGATGAGCAGACAGTAATCACGCAGCTCAGCAGGCCCTGATCACGTGACTGAGCATGCACTGTTCACGTCGCTGATCACACACCTATCATGTGAATGATCATGCACTGATCACGTGGCTCTCATGCACTGATCACGTGATTGTGCATGCACTGATCACGTAATTGTATGCACTGCTCACGTGGCTATCATGCACTGATCATGTGACTGATCATGCACTGATCACGTAGCTATCTTGCACTGATCACTTGGCTGATCATACACTCATCACGGGACTGACCGTGCACTGATCACGGCGCTATCATGCATTGACTACATGACTCCACATGCACTGATCACGTGGATGATCATGCACTGATCACGTGACTATCATGCACTAATCACGTGGCTATCATTCACTGATCAGGTGGATATCATGCACTGATCACGTGGCTGATCACACACGTATCACATGACTGATCATGCACTGATCACGTGGCTATCATGTACTGATCACGTGGCTGATTATGCAATGATCACGTAGCTACCATGTACTGGTCACGTGACTGATCATGCAATGATCACGTAATTGATCATGCACTGATCATGTGGCTGATCATGCACTGATCACGTGACTGATCATGCACTGATCACGTGACTGATCAAGCACTGATCACGTGGCTATCATGCACTGCTAATGTGGCTGATCATGAAATGATCACGCAGCTACCATGTACTGGTCACGTGACTGATCATGCACTGATCATGTGGCTGATCAGGCACTGATCACGTGACTGATCATGCACTGATCACGTGGCTATCATGCACTGATCACTTGGCTGGTCATACACTGATCACGCAGCTACCATGTACTGGTCACGTGACTGATCATGCACTGATGATGTAATTGATCATGCACTGATCACGTGGCTATCATGCACTGATCACATGGCTGGTCATACACTGATCACGTGCCTGGTCATGCACAGATTACATGACTGATCATGCACTGATCACGTCACTGATCATGCACTGATCACGTGGCTATCATGCACTACTCACGTGGCTGATCATGCAATGATCATGTAGCTCCCATGTACCGGTCACGTGACTGATCATACACCCATCAGGTGACTGATCATGCACTGATCACGTGGCTATCATGCACTGATCATGTGGCTGGTCATACACTGATCACCTGCCTGGTCATGCACAGATCACGTGACTAATCATGAACTGATCATGTAGCAATCATTCACTGATCACCTGGCTGATCATGCACTGATCACGTGGCTATCATGCAATGATCACGTGGCTATCATGCACTGATCACGTGTCTGATCATGCACTGATACCATGACTGAGCATGGACTGGTCACATGACTATCATGTAGTGATCACGTGACTTAATGGGGCTGACCATGTGACTGATCATGCGCTGAGCATGTTTGCTATCATACACTGATCATGTGCCTCTGGAGGCAATAAACAAAGAGCTGAGTAGGCATGAATCAAACAGTCAGCAGGCAATAATCATGGAACTCAGCTGTGAGGAATCATGCTGCTCAGCTGGCAATAATCAAGCAGCTGAGCAGGCAGGAATTACACAGCACAGCTGGCAATTGTCAAGCAGATGACAGGCAGGAATCATGCAGCTCAGCTGGCAATTGTCAAGCAGATGAGCAGACAGTAATCACGCAGCTCAGCAGGCCCTGATCACGTGACTGAGCATGCACTGTTCACCTGGCTGATCATACACTGATCACGTGATTGATCAACCATTGATCACTTGGATATCATGCACTGAACACGTGATTGAACATGCACTTATCACGTGGCTGATCATGCAGTGATCACGCAGCTACCATGTACTGGTCACATGACTGATCATGCACTGATCACGTAATTGATCATGCACTGATCACCTGGCTTATCATGCATTCATCATGTGACTGATCATGTGCTGATCATGTTTGGTGTCACACACTGATCATGTGCATCTGGAGGCAATGAACAAAGAGCTGAGTAGGCAGGAATCAGTCAGCAGGCTATAATCATGGAACTCAGCTCTGAGAAATCATGCTGCTCAGCTGGAAATAATCAAGTAGATGAGCAGGCAGGAATTATGCAGCACAGGTGGCAATAGTCAAGGAGATGACAGGCAGGAATCGTACAGCTCAGCTGGCAATTGTCAAGCAGATGAGCAGACAGTAATCACGCAGCTCAGCAGGCCCTGATCACGTGACTGAGCATGCACTGTTCACGTCGCTGATCACACACCTATCATGTGAATGATCATGCACTGATCACGTGGCTCTCATGCACTGATCACGTGATTGCGCATGCACTGATCACGTAATTGTATGCACTGCTCACGTGGCTATCATGCACTGATCATGTGACTGATCATGCACTGATCACGTAGCTATCTTGCACTGATCACTTGGCTGATCATACACTCATCACGGGACTGATCGTGCACTGATCACGGCGCTATCATGCATTGACTACATGACTCCACATGCACTGATCACGTGGATGATCATGCACTGATCACGTGACTATCATGCACTAATCACGTGGCTATCATTCACTGATCAGGTGGATATCATGCACTGATCACGTGGCTGATCACACACGTATCACATGACTGATCATGCACTGATCACGTGGCTATCATGTACTGATCACGTGGCTGATCATGCAATGATCACGTAGCTACCATGTACTGGTCACGTGACTGATCATGCAATGATCACGTAATTGATCATGCACTGATCATGTGGCTGATCATGCACTGATCACGTGACTGATCATGCACTGATCACGTGACTGATCAAGCACTGATCACGTGGCTATCATGCACTGCTAATGTGGCTGATCATGAAATGATCACGCAGCTACCATGTACTGGTCACGTGACTGATCATGCACTGATCATGTGGCTGATCAGGCACTGATCACGTGACTGATCATGCACTGATCACGTGACTGATCATGCACTGATCACGTGGCTATCATGCACTGATCACTTGGCTGGTCATACACTGATCACGCAGCTACCATGTACTGGTCACGTGACTGATCATGCACTGATGATGTAATTGATCATGCACTGATCACGTGGCTATCATGCACTGATCACATGGCTGGTCATACACTGATCACGTGCCTGGTCATGCACAGATTACATGACTGATCATGCACTGATCACGTCACTGATCATGCACTGATCACGTGGCTATCATGCACTACTCACGTGGCTGATCATGCAATGATCATGTAGCTACCATGTACCGGTCACGTGACTGATCATACACCCATCAGGTGACTGATCATGCACTGATCACGTGGCTATCATGCACTGATCATGTGGCTGGTCATACACTGATCACCTGCCTGGTCATGCACAGATCACGTGACTAATCATGAACTGATCATGTAGCAATCATTCACTGATCACCTGGCTGATCATGCACTGATCACGTGGCTATCATGCAATGATCACATGGCTATCATGCACTGATCACGTGTCTGATCATGCACTGATACCATGACTGAGCATGGACTGGTCACATGACTATCATGTAGTGATCACGTGACTTAATGGGGCTGACCATGTGACTGATCATGCGCTGAGCATGTTTGCTATCATACACTGATCATGTGCCTCTGGAGGCAATAAACAAAGAGCTGAGTAGGCACGAATCAAACAGTCAGCAGGCAATAATCATGGAACTCAGCTGTGAGGAATCATGCTGCTCAGCTGGCAATAATCAAGCAGCTGAGCAGGCAGGAATTACACAGCACAGCTGGCAATTGTCAAGCAGATGACAGGCAGGAATCATGCAGCTCAGCTGGCAATTGTCAAGCAGATGAGCAGACAGTAATCACGCAGCTCAGCAGGCCCTGATCACGTGACTGAGCATGCACTGTTCACCTGGCTGATCAAACACTGATCACTTCATTGATCGAGCATTGATCACTTGGATATCATGCACTGATCACGTGGCTAATCATACACTGTTCACGTGGCTGATCATGCACTGAACACGTGATTGAACATGCACTTATCACGTGGCTGATCATGCAGTGATCACGCAGCTACCATGTACTGGTCACATGACTGATCATGCACTGATCACGTAATTGATCATGCACTGATCACCTGGCTTATCATGCATTCATCATGTGACTGATCATGTGCTGATCATGTTTGGTGTCACACCCTGATCATGTGCATCTGGAGGCAATGAACAAAGAGCTGAGTAGGCAGGAATCAGTCAGCAGGCTATAATCATGGAACTCAGCTCTGAGAAATCATGCTGCTCAGCTGGAAATAATCAAGTAGATGAGCAGGCAGGAATTATGCAGCACAGGTGGCAATAGTCAAGGAGATGACAGGCAGGAATCGTACAGCTCAGCTGGCAATTGTCAAGCAGATGAGCAGACAGTAATCACGCAGCTCAGCAGGCCCTGATCACGTGACTGAGCATGCACTGTTCACGTCGCTGATCACACACCTATCATGTGAATGATCATGCACTGATCACGTGGCTCTCATGCACTGATCACGTGATTGCACATGCACTGATCACGTAATTGTATGCACTGCTCACGTGGCTATCATGCACTGATCATGTGACTGATCATGCACTGATCACGTAGCTATCTTGCACTGATCACTTGGCTGATCATACACTCATCACGGGACTGATCGTGCACTGATCACGGCGCTATCATGAATTGACTACATGACTCCACATGCACTGATCACGTGGATGATCATGCACTGATCACGTGACTATCATGCACTAATCACGTGGCTATCATTCACTGATCAGGTGGATATCATGCACTGATCACGTGGCTGATCACACACGTATCACATGACTGATCATGCACTGATCACGTGGCTATCATGTACTGATCACGTGGCTGATCATGCAATGATCACGTAGCTACCATGTACTGGTCACGTGACTGATCATGCAATGATCACGTAATTGATCATGCACTGATCATGTGGCTGATCATGCACTGATCACGTGACTGATCATGCACTGATCACGTGACTGATCAAGCACTGATCACGTGGCTATCATGCACTGCTAATGTGGCTGATCATGAAATGATCACGCAGCTACCATGTACTGGTCACGTGACTGATCATGCACTGATCATGTGGCTGATCAGGCACTGATCACGTGACTGATCATGCACTGATCACGTGGCTATCATGCACTGATCACTTGGCTGGTCATACACTGATCACGCAGCTACCATGTACTGGTCACGTGACTGATCATGCACTGATGATGTAATTGATCATGCACTGATCACGTGGCTATCATGCACTGATCACATGGCTGGTCATACACTGATCACGTGCCTGGTCATGCACAGATTACATGACTGATCATGCACTGATCACGTCACTAATCATGCACTGATCACGTGGCTATCATGCACTACTCACGTGGCTGATCATGCAATGATCATGTAGCTACCATGTACCGTCACGTGACTGATCATACACCCATCAGGTGACTGATCATGCACTGATCACGTGGCTATCATGCACTGATCACATGGCTGGTCATACATTGATCACGTGCCTGGTCATGCACAGATTACATGACTGATCATGCACTGATCACGTCACTGATCATGCACTGATCACGTGGCTATCATGCACTACTCACGTGGCTGATCATGCAATGATCATGTAGCTCCCATGTACCGGTCACGTGACTGATCATACACCCATCAGGTGACTGATCATGCACTGATCACGTGGCTATCATGCACTGATCATGTGGCTGGTCATACACTGATCACCTGCCTGGTCATGCACAGATCACGTGACTAATCATGAACTGATCATGTAGCAATCATTCACTGATCACCTGGCTGATCATGCACTGATCACGTGGCTATCATGCAATGATCACGTGGCTATCATGCACTGATCACGTGTCTGATCATGCACTGATACCATGACTGAGCATGGACTGGTCACATGACTATCATGTAGTGATCACGTGACTTAATGGGGCTGACCATGTGACTGATCATGCGCTGAGCATGTTTGCTATCATACACTGATCATGTGCCTCTGGAGGCAATAAACAAAGAGCTGAGTAGGCACGAATCAAACAGTCAGCAGGCAATAATCATGGAACTCAGCTGTGAGGAATCATGCTGCTCAGCTGGCAATAATCAAGCAGCTGAGCAGGCAGGAATTACACAGCACAGCTGGCAATTGTCAAGCAGATGACAGGCAGGAATCATGCAGCTCAGCTGGCAATTGTCAAGCAG
The DNA here is from genome assembly GCF_032452875.1 of Bos javanicus. NCBI lineage: Eukaryota > Metazoa > Chordata > Mammalia > Artiodactyla > Bovidae > Bos > Bos javanicus. Next base: position 108,293 of record NW_026894262.1, on the reverse strand, counting down.
ATGAGCAGACAGTAATCACGCAGCTCAGCAGGCCCTGATCACGTGACTGAGCATGCACTGTTCACCTGGCTGATCAAACACTGATCACTTCATTGATCGAGCATTGATCACTTGGATATCATGCACTGATCACGTGGCTAATCATACACTGCACTTCACGTGGCTGATCATGCACTGAACACGTGATTGAACATGCACTTATCACGTGGCTGATCATGCAGTGATCACGCAGCTACCATGTACTGGTCACATGACTGATCATGCACTGATCACGTAATTGATCATGCACTGATCACCTGGCTTATCATGCATTCATCATGTGACTGATCATGTGCTGATCATGTTTGGTGTCACACCCTGATCATGTGCATCTGGAGGCAATGAACAAAGAGCTGAGTAGGCAGGAATCAGTCAGCAGGCTATAATCATGGAACTCAGCTCTGAGAAATCATGCTGCTCAGCTGGAAATAATCAAGTAGATGAGCAGGCAGGAATTATGCAGCACAGGTGGCAATAGTCAAGGAGATGACAGGCAGGAATCGTACAGCTCAGCTGGCAATTGTCAAGCAGATGAGCAGACAGTAATCACGCAGCTCAGCAGGCCCTGATCACGTGACTGAGCATGCACTGTTCACGTCGCTGATCACACACCTATCATGTGAATGATCATGCACTGATCACGTGGCTCTCATGCACTGATCACGTGATTGCACATGCACTGATCACGTAATTGTATGCACTGCTCACGTGGCTATCATGCACTGATCATGTGACTGATCATGCACTGATCACGTAGCTATCTTGCACTGATCACTTGGCTGATCATACACTCATCACGGGACTGATCGTGCACTGATCACGGCGCTATCATGAATTGACTACATGACTCCACATGCACTGATCACGTGGATGATCATGCACTGATCACGTGACTATCATGCACTAATCACGTGGCTATCATTCACTGATCAGGTGGATATCATGCACTGATCACGTGGCTGATCACACACGTATCACATGACTGATCATGCACTGATCACGTGGCTATCATGTACTGATCACGTGGCTGATCATGCAATGATCACGTAGCTACCATGTACTGGTCACGTGACTGATCATGCAATGATCACGTAATTGATCATGCACTGATCATGTGGCTGATCATGCACTGATCACGTGACTGATCATGCACTGATCACGTGACTGATCAAGCACTGATCACGTGGCTATCATGCACTGCTAATGTGGCTGATCATGAAATGATCACGCAGCTACCATGTACTGGTCACGTGACTGATCATGCACTGATCATGTGGCTGATCAGGCACTGATCACGTGACTGATCATGCACTGATCACGTGGCTATCATGCACTGATCACTTGGCTGGTCATACACTGATCACGCAGCTACCATGTACTGGTCACCTGACTGATCATGCACTGATGATGTAATTGATCATGCACTGATCACGTGGCTATCATGCACTGATCACATGGCTGGTCATACACTGATCACGTGCCTGGTCATGCACAGATTACATGACTGATCATGCACTGATCACGTCACTAATCATGCACTGATCACGTGGCTATCATGCTCACGTGGCTGATCAGCAATATCATGTAGTACTGGTCACGTGACTGATCATACACCCATGAGGTGTAACTGATCATGCACTGATCACGTGGCTATCATGCACTGATCACATGGCTGGTCATACACTGATCACGTGCCTGGTCATGCACAGATTACATGACTGATCATGCACTGATCACGTCACTGATCATGCACTGATCACGTGGCTATCATGCACTACTCACGTGGCTGATCATGCAATGATCATGTAGCTCCCATGTACCGGTCACGTGACTGATCATACACCCATCAGGTGACTGATCATGCACTGATCACGTGGCTATCATGCACTGATCATGTGGCTGGTCATACACTGATCACCTGCCTGGTCATGCACAGATCACGTGACTAATCATGAACTGATCATGTAGCAATCATTCACTGATCACCTGGCTGATCATGCACTGATCACGTGGCTATCATGCAATGATCACGTGGCTATCATGCACTGATCACGTGTCTGATCATGCACTGATACCATGACTGAGCATGGACTGGTCACATGACTATCATGTAGTGATCACGTGACTTAATGGGGCTGACCATGTGACTGATCATGCGCTGAGCATGTTTGCTATCATACACTGATCATGTGCCTCTGGAGGCAATAAACAAAGAGCTGAGTAGGCATGAATCAAACAGTCAGCAGGCAATAATCATGGAACTCAGCTGTGAGGAATCATGCTGCTCAGCTGGCAATAATCAAGCAGCTGAGCAGGCAGGAATTACACAGCACAGCTGGCAATTGTCAAGCAGATGACAGGCAGGAATCATGCAGCTCAGCTGGCAATTGTCAAGCAGATGAGCAGACAGTAATCACGCAGCTCAGCAGGCCCTGATCACGTGACTGAGCATGCACTGTTCACCTGGCTGATCATACACTGATCACGTGATTGATCAAGCATTGATCACTTGGATATCATGCACTGATCACGTGGCTAATCATACACTGTTCACGTGTCTGACCATGCACTGATCACGTGGCTGATCATGCACTGAACACGTGATTGAACATGCACTTATCACGTGGCTGATCATGCAGTGATCACGCAGCTACCATGTACTGGTCACATGACTGATCATGCACTGATCACGTAATTGATCATGCACTGATCACCTGGCTTATCATGCATTCATCATGTGACTGATCATGTGCTGATCATGTTTGGTGTCACACACTGATCATGTGCATCTGGAGGCAATGAACAAAGAGCTGAGTAGGCAGGAATCAGTCAGCAGGCTATAATCATGGAACTCAGCTCTGAGAAATCATGCTGCTCAGCTGGAAATAATCAAGTAGATGAGCAGGCAGGAATTATGCAGCACAGGTGGCAATAGTCAAGGAGATGACAGGCAGGAATCGTACAGCTCAGCTGGCAATTGTCAAGCAGATGAGCAGACAGTAATCACGCAGCTCAGCAGGCCCTGATCACGTGACTGAGCATGCACTGTTCACGTCGCTGATCACACACCTATCATGTGAATGATCATGCACTGATCACGTGGCTCTCATGCACTGATCACGTGATTGCGCATGCACTGATCACGTAATTGTATGCACTGCTCACGTGGCTATCATGCACTGATCATGTGACTGATCATGCACTGATCACGTAGCTATCTTGCACTGATCACTTGGCTGATCATACACTCATCACGGGACTGATCGTGCACTGATCACGGCGCTATCATGCATTGACTACATGACTCCACATGCACTGATCACGTGGATGATCATGCACTGATCACGTGACTATCATGCACTAATCACGTGGCTATCATTCACTGATCAGGTGGATATCATGCACTGATCACGTGGCTGATCACACACGTATCACATGACTGATCATGCACTGATCACGTGGCTATCATGTACTGATCACGTGGCTGATCATGCAATGATCACGTAGCTACCATGTACTGGTCACGTGACTGATCATGCAATGATCACGTAATTGATCATGCACTGATCACGTGACTGATCAAGCACTGATCACGTGGCTATCATGCACTGCTAATGTGGCTGATCATGAAATGATCACGCAGCTACCATGTACTGGTCACGTGACTGATCATGCACTGATCATGTGGCTGATCAGGCACTGATCACGTGACTGATCATGCACTGATCACGTGACTGATCATGCACTGATCACGTGGCTATCATGCACTGATCACTTGGCTGGTCATACACTGATCACGTGCCTGGTCATGCACAGATTACATAACTGGTCATGCACTGATCACGTCACTGATCATGCACTGATCACGTGGCTATCATGCACTACTCACGTGGCTGATCATGCAATGATCATGTAGCTCCCATGTACCGGTCACGTGACTGATCATACACCCATCAGGTGACTGATCATGCACTGATCACGTGGCTATCATGCACTGATCACGTGGCTGGTCATACACTGATCACCTGCCTGGTCATGCACAGATCACGTGACTAATCATGAACTGATCACGTAGCAATCATTCACTGATCACCTGGCTGATCATGCACTGATCACGTGGCTATCATGCAATGATCACGTGGCTATCATGCACTGATCACGTGTCTGATCATGCACTGATACCATGACTGAGCATGGACTGGTCACATGACTATCATGTAGTGATCACGTGACTTAATGGGGCTGACCATGTGACTGATCATGCGCTGAGCATGTTTGCTATCATACACTGATCATGTGCCTCTGGAGGCAATAAACAAAGAGCTGAGTAGGCATGAATCAAACAGTCAGCAGGCAATAATCATGGAACTCAGCTGTGAGGAATCATGCTGCTCAGCTGGCAATAATCAAGCAGCTGAGCAGGCAGGAATTACACAGCACAGCTGGCAATTGTCAAGCAGATGACAGGCAGGAATCACGCAGCTCAGCAGGCCCTGATCACGTGACTGAGCATGCACTGTTCACCTGGCTGATCATACACTGATCACGTGATTGATCAAGCATTGATCACTTGGATATCATCCACTGATCACGTGGCTGATCATGCACTGAACACGTGATTGAACATGCACTTATCACGCGGCTGATCATGCAGTGATCACGCAGCTACCATGTACTGGTCACATGACTGATCATGCACTGATCACGTAATTGATCATGCACTGATCACCTGGCTTATCATGCATTCATCATGTGACTGATCATGTGCTGATCATGTTTGGTGTCACACACTGATCATGTGCATCTGGAGGCAATGAACAAAGAGCTGAGTAGGCAGGAATCAGTCAGCAGGCTATAATCATGGAACTCAGCTCTGAGAAATCATGCTGCTCAGCTGGAAATAATCAAGTAGATGAGCAGGCAGGAATTATGCAGCACAGGTGGCAATAGTCAAGGAGATGACAGGCAGGAATCGTACAGCTCAGCTGGCAATTGTCAAGCAGATGAGCAGACAGTAATCACGCAGCTCAGCAGGCCCTGATCACGTGACTGAGCATGCACTGTTCACGTCGCTGATCACACACCGATCACGTGAATGATCATGCACTGATCACGTGGCTATCAGGCACTGATCACGTGACTGATCATGCACTGATCACGTGACTGTTCATGCACTGCTCACGTGGCTATCATGCACTGATCACGTGGCTGGTCATGCACTGATCACGCAGCTACCATGTACTGGTCACGTGACTGATCATGCACTGATGATGTAATTGATCATGCACTGATCACGTGGCTATCATGCACTGATCACATGGCTGGTCATACACTGATCACGTGCCTGGTCATGCACAGATTACATGACTGATCATGCACTGATCACGTCACTGATCATGCACTGATCACGTGGCTATCATGCACTACTCACGTGGCTGATCATGCAATGATCATGTAGCTACCATGTACCGGTCACGTGACTGATCATACACCCATCAGGTGACTGATCATGCACTGATCACGTGGCTGATCATGCACTGATCATGTGGCTGGTCATACACTGATCACCTGCCTGGTCATGCACAGATCACGTGACTAATCATGAACTGATCACGTAGCAATCATTCACTGATCACCTGGCTGATCATGCACTGATCACGTGGCTATCATGCAATGATCACGTGGCTATCATGCACTGATCACGTGTCTGATCATGCACTGATACCATGACTGAGCATGGACTGGTCACATGACTATCATGTAGTGATCACGTGACTTAATGGGGCTGACCATGTGACTGATCATGCGCTGAGCATGTTTGCTATCATACACTGATCATGTGCCTCTGGAGGCAATAAACAAAGAGCTGAGTAGGCATGAATCAAACAGTCAGCAGGCAATAATCATGGAACTCAGCTGTGAGGAATCATGCTGCTCAGCTGGCAATAATCAAGCAGCTGAGCAGGCAGGAATTACACAGCACAGCTGGCAATTGTCAAGCAGATGACAGGCAGGAATCATGCAGCTCAGCTGGCAATTGTCAAGCAGATGAGCAGACAGTAATCACGCAGCTCAGCAGGCCCTGATCACGTGACTGAGCATGCACTGTTCACCTGGCTGATCTTACACTGATCACTTCATTGATCGAGCATTGATCACTTGGATATCATGCACTGATCACGTGGCTAATCATACAGTGTTCACGTGGCTGATCATGCACTGAACACGTGATTGAACATGCACTTATCACGTGGCTGATCATGCAGTGATCACGCAGCTACCATGTACTGGTCACATGACTGATCATGCACTGATCACGTAATTGATCATGCACTGATCACCTGGCTTATCATGCATTCATCATGTGACTGATCATGTGCTGATCATGTTTGGTGTCACACACTGATCATGTGCATCTGGAGGCAATGAACAAAGAGCTGAGTAGGCAGGAATCAGTCAGCAGGCTATAATCATGGAACTCAGCTCTGAGAAATCATGCTGCTCAGCTGGAAATAATCAAGTAGATGAGCAGGCAGGAATTATGCAGCACAGGTGGCAATAGTCAAGGAGATGACAGGCAGGAATCGTACAGCTCAGCTGGCAATTGTCAAGCAGATGAGCAGACAGTAATCATGCAGCTCAGCAGGCCCTGATCACGTGACTGAGCATGCACTGTTCACGTCGCTGATCACACACCTATCATGTGAATGATCATGCACTGATCACGTGGCTCTCATGCACTGATCACGTGATTGCGCATGCACTGATCACGTAATTGTATGCACTGCTCACGTGGCTATCATGCACTGATCATGTGACTGATCATGCACTGATCACGTAGCTATCTTGCACTGATCACTTGGCTGATCATACACTCATCACGGGACTGATCGTGCACTGATCACGGCGCTATCATGCATTGACTACATGACTCCACATGCACTGATCACGTGGATGATCATGCACTGATCACGTGACTATCATGCACTAATCACGTGGCTATCATTCACTGATCAGGTGGATATCATGCACTGATCACGTGGCTGATCACACACGTATCACATGACTGATCATGCACTGATCACGTGGCTATCATGTACTGATCACGTGGCTGATCATGCAATGATCACGTAGCTACCATGTACTGGTCACGTGACTGATCATGCAATGATCACGTAATTGATCATGCACTGATCATGTGGCTGATCATGCACTGATCACGTGACTGATCATGCACTGATCACGTGACTGATCAAGCACTGATCACGTGGCTATCATGCACTGCTAATGTGGCTGATCATGAAATGATCACGCAGCTACCATGTACTGGTCACGTGACTGATCATGCACTGATCATGTGGCTGATCAGGCACTTATCACGTGACTGATCATGCACTGATCACGTGACTGATCATGCACTGATCACGTGGCTATCATGCACTGATCACTTGGCTGGTCATACACTGATCACGCAGCTACCATGTACTGGTCACGTGACTGATCATGCACTGATGATGTAATTGATCATGCACTGATCACGTGGCTATCATGCACTGATCACAAGGCTGGTCATACACTGATCACGTGCCTGGTCATGCACAGATTACATGACTGATCATGCACTGATCACGTCACTGATCATGCACTGATCACGTGGCTATCATGCACTACTCACGTGGCTGATCATGCAATGATCATGTAGCTACCATGTACCGGTCACGTGACTGATCATTCACCCATCAGGTGACTGATCATGCACTGATCACGTGGCTATCATGCACTGATCATGTGGCTGGTCATACACTGATCACCTGCCTGGTCATGCACAGATCACGTGACTAATCATGAACTGATCACGTAGCAATCATTCACTGATCACCTGGCTGATCATGCACTGATCACGTGGCTATCATGCAATGATCACGTGGCTATCATGCACTGATCACGTGTCTGATCATGCACTGATACCATGACTGAGCATGGACTGGTCACATGACTATCATGTAGTGATCACGTGACTTAATGGGGCTGACCATGTGACTGATCATGCGCTGAGCATGTTTGCTATCATACACTGATCATGTGCCTCTGGAGGCAATAAACAAAGAGCTGAGTAGGCATGAATCAAACAGTCAGCAGGCAATAATCATGGAACTCAGCTGTGAGGAATCATGCTGCTCAGCTGGCAATAATCAAGCAGCTGAGCAGGCAGGAATTACACAGCACAGCTGGCAATTGTCAAGCAGATGACAGGCAGGAATCATGCAGCTCAGCTGGCAATTGTCAAGCAGATGAGCAGACAGTAATCACGCAGCTCAGCAGGCCCTGATCACGTGACTGAGCATGCACTGTTCACCTGGCTGATCATACACTGATCACGTGATTGATCAAGCATTGATCACTTGGATATCATGCACTGATCACGTGGCTAATCATACACTGTTCACGTGTCTGACCATGCACTGATCACGTGGCTGATCATGCACTGAACACGTGATTGAACATGCACTTATCACGTGGCTGATCATGCAGTGATCACGCAGCTACCATGTACTGGTCACATGACTGATCATGCACTGATCACGTAATTGATCATGCACTGATCACCTGGCTTATCATGCATTCATCATGTGACTGATCATGTGCTGATCATGTTTGGTGTCACACACTGATCATGTGCATCTGGAGGCAATGAACAAAGAGCTGAGTAGGCAGGAATCAGTCAGCAGGCTATAGTCATGGAACTCAGCTCTGAGAAATCATGCTGCTCAGCTGGAAATAATCAAGTAGATGAGCAGGCAGGAATTATGCAGCACAGGTGGCAATAGTCAAGGAGATGACAGGCAGGAATCGTACAGCTCAGCTGGCAATTGTCAAGCAGATGAGCAGACAGTAATCACGCAGCTCAGCAGGCCCTGATCACGTGACTGAGCATGCACTGTTCACGTCGCTGATCACACACCTATCATGTGAATGATCATGCACTGATCACGTGGCTCTCATGCACTGATCACGTGATTGCGCATGCACTGATCACGTAATTGTATGCACTGCTCACGTGGCTATCATGCACTGATCATGTGACTGATCATGCACTGATCACGTAGCTATCTTGCACTGATCACTTGGCTGATCATACACTCATCACGGGACTGATCGTGCACTGATCACGGCGCTATCATGCATTGACTACATGACTCCACATGCACTGATCACGTGGATGATCATGCACTGATCACGTGACTATCATGCACTAATCACGTGGCTATCATTCACTGATCAGGTGGATATCATGCACTGATCACGTGGCTGATCACACACGTATCACATGACTGATCATGCACTGATCACGTGGCTATCATGTACAGATCACGTGGCTGATCATGCAATGATCACGTAGCTACCATGTACTGGTCACGTGACTGATCATGCAATGATCACGTAATTGATCATGCACTGATCATGTGGCTGATCATGCACTGATCACGTGACTGATCATGCACTGATCACGTGACTGATCATGCACTGATCACGTGACTGATCAAGCACTGATCACGTGGCTATCATGCACTGCTAATGTGGCTGATCATGAAATGATCACGCAGCTACCATGTACTGGTCACGTGACTGATCATGCACTGATCATGTGGCTGATCAGGCACTGATCACGTGACTGATCATGCACTGATCACGTGGCTATCATGCACTGATCACTTGGCTGGTCATACACTGATCACGCAGCTACCATGTACTGGTCACGTGACTGATCATGCACTGATGATGTAATTGATCATGCACTGATCACGTGGCTATCATGCACTGATCACATGGCTGGTCATACACTGATCACGTGCCTGGTCATGCACAGATTACATGACTGATCATGCACTGATCACGTCACTGATCATGCACTGATCACGTGGCTATCATGCACTACTCACGTGGCTGATCATGCAATGATCATGTAGCTACCATGTACCGGTCACGTGACTGATCATACACCCATCAGGTGACTGATCATGCACTGATCACGTGGCTATCATGCACTGATCATGTGGCTGGTCATACACTGATCACCTGCCTGGTCATGCACAGATCACGTGACTAATCATGAACTGATCACGTAGCAATCATTCACTGATCACCTGGCTGATCATGCACTGATCACGTGGCTATCATGCAATGATCACGTGGCTATCATGCACTGATCACGTGTCTGATCATGCACTGATACCATGACTGAGCATGGACTGGTCACATGACTATCATGTAGTGATCACGTGACTTAATGGGGCTGACCATGTGACTGATCATGCGCTGAGCATGTTTGCTATCATACACTGATCATGTGCCTCTGGAGGCAATAAACAAAGAGCTGAGTAGGCATGAATCAAACAGTCAGCAGGCAATAATCATGGAACTCAGCTGTGAGGAATCATGCTGCTCAGCTGGCAATAATCAAGCAGCTGAGCAGGCAGGAATTACACAGCACAGCTGGCAATTGTCAAGCAGATGACAGGCAGGAATCATGCAGCTCAGCTGGCAATTGTCAAGCAGATGAGCAGACAGTAATCACGCAGCTCAGCAGGCCCTGATCACGTGACTGAGCATGCACTGTTCACCTGGCTGATCATACACTGATCACGTGATTGATCAAGCATTGATCACTTGGATATCATGCACTGATCACGTGGCTAATCATACACTGTTCACGTGTCTGACCATGCACTGATCACGTGGCTGATCATGCACTGAACACGTGATTGAACATGCACTTATCACGTGGCTGATCATGCAGTGATCACGCAGCTACCATGTACTGGTCACATGACTGATCATGCACTGATCACGTAATTGATCATGCACTGATCACCTGGCTTATCATGCATTCATCATGTGACTGATCATGTGCTGATCATGTTTGGTGTCACACACTGATCATGTGCATCTGGAGGCAATGAACAAAGAGCTGAGTAGGCAGGAATCAGTCAGCAGGCTATAGTCATGGAACTCAGCTCTGAGAAATCATGCTGCTCAGCTGGAAATAATCAAGTAGATGAGCAGGCAGGAATTATGCAGCACAGGTGGCAATAGTCAAGGAGATGACAGGCAGGAATCGTACAGCTCAGCTGGCAATTGTCAAGCAGATGAGCAGACAGTAATCACGCAGCTCAGCAGGCCCTGATCACGTGACTGAGCATGCACTGTTCACGTCGCTGATCACACACCTATCATGTGAATGATCATGCACTGATCACGTGGCTCTCATGCACTGATCACGTGATTGCGCATGCACTGATCACGTAATTGTATGCACTGCTCACGTGGCTATCATGCACTGATCATGTGACTGATCATGCACTGATCACGTAGCTATCTTGCACTGATCACTTGGCTGATCATACACTCATCACGGGACTGATCGTGCACTGATCACGGCGCTATCATGCATTGACTACATGACTCCACATGCACTGATCACGTGGATGATCATGCACTGATCACGTGACTATCATGCACTAATCACGTGGCTATCATTCACTGATCAGGTGGATATCATGCACTGATCACGTGGCTGATCACACACGTATCACATGACTGATCATGCACTGATCACGTGGCTATCATGTACTGATCACGTGGCTGATCATGCAATGATCACGTAGCTACCATGTACTGGTCACGTGACTGATCATGCAATGATCACGTAATTGATCATGCACTGATCATGTGGCTGATCATGCACTGATCACGTGACTGATCATGCACTGATCACGTGACTGATCAAGCACTGATCACGTGGCTATCATGCACTGCTAATGTGGCTGATCATGAAATGATCACGCAGCTACCATGTACTGGTCACGTGACTGATCATGCACTGATCATGTGGCTGATCAGGCACTGATCACGTGACTGATCATGCACTGATCACGTGGCTATCATGCACTGATCACTTGGCTGGTCATACACTGATCACGCAGCTACCATGTACTGGTCACGTGACTGATCATGCACTGATGATGTAATTGATCATGCACTGATCACGTGGCTATCATGCACTGATCACATGGCTGGTCATACACTGATCACGTGCCTGGTCATGCACAGATTACATGACTGATCATGCACTGATCACGTCACTGATCATGCACTGATCACGTGGCTATCATGCACTACTCACGTGGCTGATCATGCAATGATCATGTAGCTACCATGTACCGGTCACGTGACTGATCATACACCCATCAGGTGACTGATCATGCACTGATCACGTGGCTATCATGCACTGATCATGTGGCTGGTCATACACTGATCACCTGCCTGGTCATGCACAGATCACGTGACTAATCATGAACTGATCACGTAGCAATCATTCACTGATCACCTGGCTGATCATGCACTGATCACGTGGCTATCATGCAATGATCACGTGGCTATCATGCACTGATCACGTGTCTGATCATGCACTGATACCATGACTGAGCATGGACTGGTCACATGACTATCATGTAGTGATCACGTGACTTAATGGGGCTGACCATGTGACTGATCATGCGCTGAGCATGTTTGCTATCATACACTGATCATGTGCCTCTGGAGGCAATAAACAAAGAGCTGAGTAGGCATGAATCAAACAGTCAGCAGGCAATAATCATGGAACTCAGCTGTGAGGAATCATGCTGCTCAGCTGGCAATAATCAAGCAGCTGAGCAGGCAGGAATTACACAGCACAGCTGGCAATTGTCAAGCAGATGACAGGCAGGAATCATGCAGCTCAGCTGGCAATTGTCAAGCAGATGAGCAGACAGTAATCACGCAGCTCAGCAGGCCCTGATCACGTGACTGAGCATGCACTGTTCACCTGGCTGATCATACACTGATCACGTGATTGATCAAGCATTGATCACTTGGATATCATGCACTGATCACGTGGCTAATCATACACTGTTCACGTGTCTGACCATGCACTGATCACGTGGCTGATCATGCACTGAACACGTGATTGAACATGCACTTATCACGTGGCTGATCATGCAGTGATCACGCAGCTACCATGTACTGGTCACATGACTGATCATGCACTGATCACGTAATTGATCATGCACTGATCACCTGGCTTATCATGCATTCATCATGTGACTGATCATGTGCTGATCATGTTTGGTGTCACACACTGATCATGTGCATCTGGAGGCAATGAACAAAGAGCTGAGTAGGCAGGAATCAGTCAGCAGGCTATAGTCATGGAACTCAGCTCTGAGAAATCATGCTGCTCAGCTGGAAATAATCAAGTAGATGAGCAGGCAGGAATTATGCAGCACAGGTGGCAATAGTCAAGGAGATGACAGGCAGGAATCGTACAGCTCAGCTGGCAATTGTCAAGCAGATGAGCAGACAGTAATCACGCAGCTCAGCAGGCCCTGATCACGTGACTGAGCATGCACTGTTCACGTCGCTGATCACACACCTATCATGTGAATGATCATGCACTGATCACGTGGCTCTCATGCACTGATCACGTGATTGCGCATGCACTGATCACGTAATTGTATGCACTGCTCACGTGGCTATCATGCACTGATCATGTGACTGATCATGCACTGATCACGTAGCTATCTTGCACTGATCACTTGGCTGATCATACACTCATCACGGGACTGATCGTGCACTGATCACGGCGCTATCATGCATTGACTACATGACTCCACATGCACTGATCACGTGGATGATCATGCACTGATCACGTGACTATCATGCACTAATCACGTGGCTATCATTCACTGATCAGGTGGATATCATGCACTGATCACGTGGCTGATCACACACGTATCACATGACTGATCATGCACTGATCACGTGGCTATCATGTACTGATCACGTGGCTGATCATGCAATGATCACGTAGCTACCATGTACTGGTCACGTGACTGATCATGCAATGATCACGTAATTGATCATGCACTGATCATGTGGCTGATCATGCACTGATCACGTGACTGATCATGCACTGATCACGTGACTGATCAAGCACTGATCACGTGGCTATCATGCACTGCTAATGTGGCTGATCATGAAATGATCACGCAGCTACCATGTACTGGTCACGTGACTGATCATGCACTGATCATGTGGCTGATCAGGCACTGATCACGTGACTGATCATGCACTGATCACGTGGCTATCATGCACTGATCACTTGGCTGGTCATACACTGATCACGCAGCTACCATGTACTGGTCACGTGACTGATCATGCACTGATGATGTAATTGATCATGCACTGATCACGTGGCTATCATGCACTGATCACATGGCTGGTCATACACTGATCACGTGCCTGGTCATGCACAGATTACATGACTGATCATGCACTGATCACGTCACTGATCATGCACTGATCACGTGGCTATCATGCACTACTCACGTGGCTGATCATGCAATGATCATGTAGCTACCATGTACCGGTCACGTGACTGATCATACACCCATCAGGTGACTGATCATGCACTGATCACGTGGCTATCATGCACTGATCATGTGGCTGGTCATACACTGATCACCTGCCTGGTCATGCACAGATCACGTGACTAATCATGAACTGATCACGTAGCAATCATTCACTGATCACCTGGCTGATCATGCACTGATCACGTGGCTATCATGCAATGATCACGTGGCTATCATGCACTGATCACGTGTCTGATCATGCACTGATACCATGACTGAGCATGGACTGGTCACATGACTATCATGTAGTGATCACGTGACTTAATGGGGCTGACCATGTGACTGATCATGCGCTGAGCATGTTTGCTATCATACACTGATCATGTGCCTCTGGAGGCAATAAACAAAGAGCTGAGTAGGCATGAATCAAACAGTCAGCAGGCAATAATCATGGAACTCAGCTGTGAGGAATCATGCTGCTCAGCTGGCAATAATCAAGCAGCTGAGCAGGCAGGAATTACACAGCACAGCTGGCAATTGTCAAGCAGATGACAGGCAGGAATCATGCAGCTCAGCTGGCAATTGTCAAGCAGATGAGCAGACAGGAATCACGCAGCTCAGCAGGCCCTGATCACGTGACTGAGCATGCACTGTTCACCTGGCTGATCATACACTGATCACGTGATTGATCAAGCATTGATCACTTGGATATCATGCACTGATCACGTGGCTAATCATACACTGTTCACGTGTCTGACCATGCACTGATCACGTGGCTGATCATGCACTGAACACGTGATTGAACATGCACTTATCACGTGGCTGATCATGCAGTGATCACGCAGCTACCATGTACTGGTCACATGACTGATCATGCACTGATCACGTAATTGATCATGCACTGATCACCTGGCTTATCATGCATTCATCATGTGACTGATCATGTGCTGATCATGTTTGGTGTCACACACTGATCATGTGCATCTGGAGGCAATGAACAAAGAGCTGAGTAGGCAGGAATCAGTCAGCAGGCTATAATCATGGAACTCAGCTCTGAGAAATCATGCTGCTCAGCTGGAAATAATCAAGTAGATGAGCAGGCAGGAATTATGCAGCACAGGTGGCAATAGTCAAGGAGATGACAGGCAGGAATCGTACAGCTCAGCTGGCAATTGTCAAGCAGATGAGCAGACAGTAATCACGCAGCTCAGCAGGCCCTGATCACGTGACTGAGCATGCACTGTTCACGTCGCTGATCACACACCTATCATGTGAATGATCATGCACTGATCACGTGGCTCTCATGCACTGATCACGTGATTGCGCATGCACTGATCACGTAATTGTATGCACTGCTCACGTGGCTATCATGCACTGATCATGTGACTGATCATGCACTGATCACGTAGCTATCTTGCACTGATCACTTGGCTGATCATACACTCATCACGGGACTGATCGTGCACTGATCACGGCGCTATCATGCATTGACTACATGACTCCACATGCACTGATCACGTGGATGATCATGCACTGATCACGTGACTATCATGCACTAATCACGTGGCTATCATTCACTGATCAGGTGGATATCATGCACTGATCACGTGGCTGATCACACACGTATCACATGACTGATCATGCACTGATCACGTGGCTATCATGTACTGATCACGTGGCTGATCATGCAATGATCACGTAGCTACCATGTACTGGTCACGTGACTGATCATGCAATGATCACGTAATTGATCATGCACTGATCATGTGGCTGATCATGCACTGATCACGTGACTGATCATGCACTGATCACGTGACTGATCAAGCACTGATCACGTGGCTATCATGCACTGCTAATGTGGCTGATCATGAAATGATCACGCAGCTACCATGTACTGGTCACGTGACTGATCATGCACTGATCATGTGGCTGATCAGGCACTGATCACGTGACTGATCATGCACTGATCACGTGGCTATCATGCACTGATCACTTGGCTGGTCATACACTGATCACGCAGCTACCATGTACTGGTCACGTGACTGATCATGCACTGATGATGTAATTGATCATGCACTGATCACGTGGCTATCATGCACTGATCACATGGCTGGTCATACACTGATCACGTGCCTGGTCATGCACAGATTACATGACTGATCATGCACTGATCACGTCACTGATCATGCACTGATCACGTGGCTATCATGCACTACTCACGTGGCTGATCATGCAATGATCATGTAGCTACCATGTACCGGTCACGTGACTGATCATACACCCATCAGGTGACTGATCATGCACTGATCACGTGGCTATCATGCACTGATCATGTGGCTGGTCATACACTGATCACCTGCCTGGTCATGCACAGATCACGTGACTAATCATGAACTGATCACGTAGCAATCATTCACTGATCACCTGGCTGATCATGCACTGATCACGTGGCTATCATGCAATGATCACGTGGCTATCATGCACTGATCACGTGTCTGATCATGCACTGATACCATGACTGAGCATGGACTGGTCACATGACTATCATGTAGTGATCACGTGACTTAATGGGGCTGACCATGTGACTGATCATGCGCTGAGCATGTTTGCTATCATACACTGATCATGTGCCTCTGGAGGCAATAAACAAAGAGCTGAGTAGGCATGAATCAAACAGTCAGCAGGCAATAATCATGGAACTCAGCTGTGAGGAATCATGCTGCTCAGCTGGCAATAATCAAGCAGCTGAGCAGGCAGGAATTACACAGCACAGCTGGCAATTGTCAAGCAGATGACAGGCAGGAATCATGCAGCTCAGCTGGCAATTGTCAAGCAGATGAGCAGACAGTAATCACGCAGCTCAGCAGGCCCTGATCACGTGACTGAGCATGCACTGTTCACCTGGCTGATCATACACTGATCACGTGATTGATCAAGCATTGATCACTTGGATATCATGCACTGATCACGTGGCTAATCATACACTGTTCACGTGTCTGACCATGCACTGATCACGTGGCTGATCATGCACTGAACACGTGATTGAACATGCACTTATCACGTGGCTGATCATGCAGTGATCACGCAGCTACCATGTACTGGTCACATGACTGATCATGCACTGATCACGTAATTGATCATGCACTGATCACCTGGCTTATCATGCATTCATCATGTGACTGATCATGTGCTGATCATGTTTGGTGTCACACACTGATCATGTGCATCTGGAGGCAATGAACAAAGAGCTGAGTAGGCAGGAATCAGTCAGCAGGCTATAATCATGGAACTCAGCTCTGAGAAATCATGCTGCTCAGCTGGAAATAATCAAGTAGATGAGCAGGCAGGAATTATGCAGCACAGGTGGCAATAGTCAAGGAGATGACAGGCAGGAATCGTACAGCTCAGCTGGCAATTGTCAAGCAGATGAGCAGACAGTAATCACGCAGCTCAGCAGGCCCTGATCACGTGACTGAGCATGCACTGTTCACGTCGCTGATCACACACCTATCATGTGAATGATCATGCACTGATCACGTGGCTCTCATGCACTGATCACGTGATTGCGCATGCACTGATCACGTAATTGTATGCACTGCTCACGTGGCTATCATGCACTGATCATGTGACTGATCATGCACTGATCACGTAGCTATCTTGCACTGATCACTTGGCTGATCATACACTCATCACGGGACTGATCGTGCACTGATCACGGCGCTATCATGCATTGACTACATGACTCCACATGCACTGATCACGTGGATGATCATGCACTGATCACGTGACTATCATGCACTAATCACGTGGCTATCATTCACTGATCAGGTGGATATCATGCACTGATCACGTGGCTGATCACACACGTATCACATGACTGATCATGCACTGATCACGTGGCTATCATGTACTGATCACGTGGCTGATCATGCAATGATCACGTAGCTACCATGTACTGGTCACGTGACTGATCATGCAATGATCACGTAATTGATCATGCACTGATCATGTGGCTGATCATGCACTGATCACGTGACTGATCATGCACTGATCACGTGACTGATCAAGCACTGATCACGTGGCTATCATGCACTGCTAATGTGGCTGATCATGAAATGATCACGCAGCTACCATGTACTGGTCACGTGACTGATCATGCACTGATCATGTGGCTGATCAGGCACTGATCACGTGACTGATCATGCACTGATCACGTGGCTGATCATGCACTGATCACTTGGCTGGTCATACACTGATCACGCAGCTACCATGTACTGGTCACGTGACTGATCATGCACTGATGATGTAATTGATCATGCACTGATCACGTGGCTATCATGCACTGATCACATGGCTGGTCATACACTGATCACGTGCCTGGTCATGCACAGATTACATGACTGATCATGCACTGATCACGTCACTGATCATGCACTGATCACGTGGCTATCATGCACTACTCACGTGGCTGATCATGCAATGATCATGTAGCTACCATGTACCGGTCACGTGACTGATCATACACCCATCAGGTGACTGATCATGCACTGATCACGTGGCTATCATGCACTGATCATGTGGCTGGTCATACACTGATCACCTGCCTGGTCATGCACAGATCACGTGACTAATCATGAACTGATCACGTAGCAATCATTCACTGATCACCTGGCTGATCATGCACTGATCACGTGGCTATCATGCAATGATCACGTGGCTATCATGCACTGATCACGTGTCTGATCATGCACTGATACCATGACTGAGCATGGACTGGTCACATGACTATCATGTAGTGATCACGTGACTTAATGGGGCTGACCATGTGACTGATCATGCGCTGAGCATGTTTGCTATCATACACTGATCATGTGCCTCTGGAGGCAATAAACAAAGAGCTGAGTAGGCATGAATCAAACAGTCAGCAGGCAATAATCATGGAACTCAGCTGTGAGGAATCATGCTGCTCAGCTGGCAATAATCAAGCAGCTGAGCAGGCAGGAATTACACAGCACAGCTGGCAATTGTCAAGCAGATGACAGGCAGGAATCATGCAGCTCAGCTGGCAATTGTCAAGCAGATGAGCAGACAGTAATCACGCAGCTCAGCAGGCCCTGATCACGTGACTGAGCATGCACTGTTCACCTGGCTGATCATACACTGATCACGTGATTGATCAAGCATTGATCACTTGGATATCATGCACTGATCACGTGGCTAATCATACACTGTTCACGTGTCTGACCATGCACTGATCACGTGGCTGATCATGCACTGAACACGTGATTGAACATGCACTTATCACGTGGCTGATCATGCAGTGATCACGCAGCTACCATGTACTGGTCACATGACTGATCATGCACTGATCACGTAATTGATCATGCACTGATCACCTGGCTTATCATGCATTCATCATGTGACTGATCATGTGCTGATCATGTTTGGTGTCACACACTGATCATGTGCATCTGGAGGCAATGAACAAAGAGCTGAGTAGGCAGGAATCAGTCAGCAGGCTATAATCATGGAACTCAGCTCTGAGAAATCATGCTGCTCAGCTGGAAATAATCAAGTAGATGAGCAGGCAGGAATTATGCAGCACAGGTGGCAATAGTCAAGGAGATGACAGGCAGGAATCGTACAGCTCAGCTGGCAATTGTCAAGCAGATGAGCAGACAGTAATCACGCAGCTCAGCAGGCCCTGATCACGTGACTGAGCATGCACTGTTCACGTCGCTGATCACACACCTATCATGTGAATGATCATGCACTGATCACGTGGCTCTCATGCACTGATCACGTGATTGCGCATGCACTGATCACGTAATTGTATGCACTGCTCACGTGGC
The DNA here is from genome assembly GCF_032452875.1 of Bos javanicus. Lineage (NCBI taxonomy): Eukaryota > Metazoa > Chordata > Mammalia > Artiodactyla > Bovidae > Bos > Bos javanicus. The sequence continues at coordinate 87,952 of NW_026894262.1, read as the reverse complement.
TATCATGCACTGATCATGTGACTGATCATGCACTGATCACGTAGCTATCTTGCACTGATCACTTGGCTGATCATACACTCATCACGGGACTGATCGTGCACTGATCACGGCGCTATCATGCATTGACTACATGACTCCACATGCACTGATCACGTGGATGATCATGCACTGATCACGTGACTATCATGCACTAATCACGTGGCTATCATTCACTGATCAGGTGGATATCATGCACTGATCACGTGGCTGATCACACACGTATCACATGACTGATCATGCACTGATCACGTGGCTATCATGTACTGATCACGTGGCTGATCATGCAATGATCACGTAGCTACCATGTACTGGTCACGTGACTGATCATGCAATGATCACGTAATTGATCATGCACTGATCATGTGGCTGATCATGCACTGATCACGTGACTGATCATGCACTGATCACGTGACTGATCAAGCACTGATCACGTGGCTATCATGCACTGCTAATGTGGCTGATCATGAAATGATCACGCAGCTACCATGTACTGGTCACGTGACTGATCATGCACTGATCATGTGGCTGATCAGGCACTGATCACGTGACTGATCATGCACTGATCACGTGGCTATCATGCACTGATCACTTGGCTGGTCATACACTGATCACGCAGCTACCATGTACTGGTCACGTGACTGATCATGCACTGATGATGTAATTGATCATGCACTGATCACGTGGCTATCATGCACTGATCACATGGCTGGTCATACACTGATCACGTGCCTGGTCATGCACAGATTACATGACTGATCATGCACTGATCACGTCACTGATCATGCACTGATCACGTGGCTATCATGCACTACTCACGTGGCTGATCATGCAATGATCATGTAGCTACCATGTACCGGTCACGTGACTGATCATACACCCATCAGGTGACTGATCATGCACTGATCACGTGGCTATCATGCACTGATCATGTGGCTGGTCATACACTGATCACCTGCCTGGTCATGCACAGATCACGTGACTAATCATGAACTGATCACGTAGCAATCATTCACTGATCACCTGGCTGATCATGCACTGATCACGTGGCTATCATGCAATGATCACGTGGCTATCATGCACTGATCACGTGTCTGATCATGCACTGATACCATGACTGAGCATGGACTGGTCACATGACTATCATGTAGTGATCACGTGACTTAATGGGGCTGACCATGTGACTGATCATGCGCTGAGCATGTTTGCTATCATACACTGATCATGTGCCTCTGGAGGCAATAAACAAAGAGCTGAGTAGGCATGAATCAAACAGTCAGCAGGCAATAATCATGGAACTCAGCTGTGAGGAATCATGCTGCTCAGCTGGCAATAATCAAGCAGCTGAGCAGGCAGGAATTACACAGCACAGCTGGCAATTGTCAAGCAGATGACAGGCAGGAATCATGCAGCTCAGCTGGCAATTGTCAAGCAGATGAGCAGACAGTAATCACGCAGCTCAGCAGGCCCTGATCACGTGACTGAGCATGCACTGTTCACCTGGCTGATCATACACTGATCACGTGATTGATCAAGCATTGATCACTTGGATATCATGCACTGATCACGTGGCTAATCATACACTGTTCACGTGTCTGACCATGCACTGATCACGTGGCTGATCATGCACTGAACACGTGATTGAACATGCACTTATCACGTGGCTGATCATGCAGTGATCACGCAGCTACCATGTACTGGTCACATGACTGATCATGCACTGATCACGTAATTGATCATGCACTGATCACCTGGCTTATCATGCATTCATCATGTGACTGATCATGTGCTGATCATGTTTGGTGTCACACACTGATCATGTGCATCTGGAGGCAATGAACAAAGAGCTGAGTAGGCAGGAATCAGTCAGCAGGCTATAATCATGGAACTCAGCTCTGAGAAATCATGCTGCTCAGCTGGAAATAATCAAGTAGATGAGCAGGCAGGAATTATGCAGCACAGGTGGCAATAGTCAAGGAGATGACAGGCAGGAATCGTACAGCTCAGCTGGCAATTGTCAAGCAGATGAGCAGACAGTAATCACGCAGCTCAGCAGGCCCTGATCACGTGACTGAGCATGCACTGTTCACGTCGCTGATCACACACCTATCATGTGAATGATCATGCACTGATCACGTGGCTCTCATGCACTGATCACGTGATTGCGCATGCACTGATCACGTAATTGTATGCACTGCTCACGTGGCTATCATGCACTGATCATGTGACTGATCATGCACTGATCACGTAGCTATCTTGCACTGATCACTTGGCTGATCATACACTCATCACGGGACTGATCGTGCACTGATCACGGCGCTATCATGCATTGACTACATGACTCCACATGCACTGATCACGTGGATGATCATGCACTGATCACGTGACTATCATGCACTAATCACGTGGCTATCATTCACTGATCAGGTGGATATCATGCACTGATCACGTGGCTGATCACACACGTATCACATGACTGATCATGCACTGATCACGTGGCTATCATGTACTGATCACGTGGCTGATCATGCAATGATCACGTAGCTACCATGTACTGGTCACGTGACTGATCATGCAATGATCACGTAATTGATCATGCACTGATCATGTGGCTGATCATGCACTGATCACGTGACTGATCATGCACTGATCACGTGACTGATCAAGCACTGATCACGTGGCTATCATGCACTGCTAATGTGGCTGATCATGAAATGATCACGCAGCTACCATGTACTGGTCACGTGACTGATCATGCACTGATCATGTGGCTGATCAGGCACTGATCACGTGACTGATCATGCACTGATCACGTGGCTATCATGCACTGATCACTTGGCTGGTCATACACTGATCACGCAGCTACCATGTACTGGTCACGTGACTGATCATGCACTGATGATGTAATTGATCATGCACTGATCACGTGGCTATCATGCACTGATCACATGGCTGGTCATACACTGATCACGTGCCTGGTCATGCACAGATTACATGACTGATCATGCACTGATCACGTCACTGATCATGCACTGATCACGTGGCTATCATGCACTACTCACGTGGCTGATCATGCAATGATCATGTAGCTCCCATGTACCGGTCACGTGACTGATCATACACCCATCAGGTGACTGATCATGCACTGATCACGTGGCTATCATGCACTGATCATGTGGCTGGTCATACACTGATCACCTGCCTGGTCATGCACAGATCACGTGACTAATCATGAACTGATCACGTAGCAATCATTCACTGATCACCTGGCTGATCATGCACTGATCACGTGGCTATCATGCAATGATCACGTGGCTATCATGCACTGATCACGTGTCTGATCATGCACTGATACCATGACTGAGCATGGACTGGTCACATGACTATCATGTAGTGATCACGTGACTTAATGGGGCTGACCATGTGACTGATCATGCGCTGAGCATGTTTGCTATCATACACTGATCATGTGCCTCTGGAGGCAATAAACAAAGAGCTGAGTAGGCATGAATCAAACAGTCAGCAGGCAATAATCATGGAACTCAGCTGTGAGGAATCATGCTGCTCAGCTGGCAATAATCAAGCAGCTGAGCAGGCAGGAATTACACAGCACAGCTGGCAATTGTCAAGCAGATGACAGGCAGGAATCATGCAGCTCAGCTGGCAATTGTCAAGCAGATGAGCAGACAGTAATCACGCAGCTCAGCAGGCCCTGATCACGTGACTGAGCATGCACTGTTCACCTGGCTGATCATACACTGATCACGTGATTGATCAAGCATTGATCACTTGGATATCATGCACTGATCACGTGGCTAATCATACACTGTTCACGTGTCTGACCATGCACTGATCACGTGGCTGATCATGCACTGAACACGTGATTGAACATGCACTTATCACGTGGCTGATCATGCAGTGATCACGCAGCTACCATGTACTGGTCACATGACTGATCATGCACTGATCACGTAATTGATCATGCACTGATCACCTGGCTTATCATGCATTCATCATGTGACTGATCATGTGCTGATCATGTTTGGTGTCACACACTGATCATGTGCATCTGGAGGCAATGAACAAAGAGCTGAGTAGGCAGGAATCAGTCAGCAGGCTATAATCATGGAACTCAGCTCTGAGAAATCATGCTGCTCAGCTGGAAATAATCAAGTAGATGAGCAGGCAGGAATTATGCAGCACAGGTGGCAATAGTCAAGGAGATGACAGGCAGGAATCGTACAGCTCAGCTGGCAATTGTCAAGCAGATGAGCAGACAGTAATCACGCAGCTCAGCAGGCCCTGATCACGTGACTGAGCATGCACTGTTCACGTCGCTGATCACACACCTATCATGTGAATGATCATGCACTGATCACGTGGCTCTCATGCACTGATCACGTGATTGCGCATGCACTGATCACGTAATTGTATGCACTGCTCACGTGGCTATCATGCACTGATCATGTGACTGATCATGCACTGATCACGTAGCTATCTTGCACTGATCACTTGGCTGATCATACACTCATCACGGGACTGATCGTGCACTGATCACGGCGCTATCATGCATTGACTACATGACTCCACATGCACTGATCACGTGGATGATCATGCACTGATCACGTGACTATCATGCACTAATCACGTGGCTATCATTCACTGATCAGGTGGATATCATGCACTGATCACGTGGCTGATCACACACGTATCACATGACTGATCATGCACTGATCACGTGGCTATCATGTACTGATCACGTGGCTGATCATGCAATGATCACGTAGCTACCATGTACTGGTCACGTGACTGATCATGCAATGATCACGTAATTGATCATGCACTGATCATGTGGCTGATCATGCACTGATCACGTGACTGATCATGCACTGATCACGTGACTGATCAAGCACTGATCACGTGGCTATCATGCACTGCTAATGTGGCTGATCATGAAATGATCACGCAGCTACCATGTACTGGTCACGTGACTGATCATGCACTGATCATGTGGCTGATCAGGCACTGATCACGTGACTGATCATGCACTGATCACGTGGCTATCATGCACTGATCACTTGGCTGGTCATACACTGATCACGCAGCTACCATGTACTGGTCACGTGACTGATCATGCACTGATGATGTAATTGATCATGCACTGATCACGTGGCTATCATGCACTGATCACATGGCTGGTCATACACTGATCACGTGCCTGGTCATGCACAGATTACATGACTGATCATGCACTGATCACGTCACTGATCATGCACTGATCACGTGGCTATCATGCACTACTCACGTGGCTGATCATGCAATGATCATGTAGCTACCATGTACCGGTCACGTGACTGATCATACACCCATCAGGTGACTGATCATGCACTGATCACGTGGCTATCATGCACTGATCATGTGGCTGGTCATACACTGATCACCTGCCTGGTCATGCACAGATCACGTGACTAATCATGAACTGATCACGTAGCAATCATTCACTGATCACCTGGCTGATCATGCACTGATCACGTGGCTATCATGCAATGATCACGTGGCTATCATGCACTGATCACGTGTCTGATCATGCACTGATACCATGACTGAGCATGGACTGGTCACATGACTATCATGTAGTGATCACGTGACTTAATGGGGCTGACCATGTGACTGATCATGCGCTGAGCATGTTTGCTATCATACACTGATCATGTGCCTCTGGAGGCAATAAACAAAGAGCTGAGTAGGCATGAATCAAACAGTCAGCAGGCAATAATCATGGAACTCAGCTGTGAGGAATCATGCTGCTCAGCTGGCAATAATCAAGCAGCTGAGCAGGCAGGAATTACACAGCACAGCTGGCAATTGTCAAGCAGATGACAGGCAGGAATCATGCAGCTCAGCTGGCAATTGTCAAGCAGATGAGCAGACAGTAATCACGCAGCTCAGCAGGCCCTGATCACGTGACTGAGCATGCACTGTTCACCTGGCTGATCATACACTGATCACGTGATTGATCAAGCATTGATCACTTGGATATCATGCACTGATCACGTGGCTAATCATACACTGTTCACGTGTCTGACCATGCACTGATCACGTGGCTGATCATGCACTGAACACGTGATTGAACATGCACTTATCACGTGGCTGATCATGCAGTGATCACGCAGCTACCATGTACTGGTCACATGACTGATCATGCACTGATCACGTAATTGATCATGCACTGATCACCTGGCTTATCATGCATTCATCATGTGACTGATCATGTGCTGATCATGTTTGGTGTCACACACTGATCATGTGCATCTGGAGGCAATGAACAAAGAGCTGAGTAGGCAGGAATCAGTCAGCAGGCTATAATCATGGAACTCAGCTCTGAGAAATCATGCTGCTCAGCTGGAAATAATCAAGTAGATGAGCAGGCAGGAATTATGCAGCACAGGTGGCAATAGTCAAGGAGATGACAGGCAGGAATCGTACAGCTCAGCTGGCAATTGTCAAGCAGATGAGCAGACAGTAATCACGCAGCTCAGCAGGCCCTGATCACGTGACTGAGCATGCACTGTTCACGTCGCTGATCACACACCTATCATGTGAATGATCATGCACTGATCACGTGGCTCTCATGCACTGATCACGTGATTGCGCATGCACTGATCACGTAATTGTATGCACTGCTCACGTGGCTATCATGCACTGATCATGTGACTGATCATGCACTGATCACGTAGCTATCTTGCACTGATCACTTGGCTGATCATACACTCATCACGGGACTGATCGTGCACTGATCACGGCGCTATCATGCATTGACTACATGACTCCACATGCACTGATCACGTGGATGATCATGCACTGATCACGTGACTATCATGCACTAATCACGTGGCTATCATTCACTGATCAGGTGGATATCATGCACTGATCACGTGGCTGATCACACACGTATCACATGACTGATCATGCACTGATCACGTGGCTATCATGTACTGATCACGTGGCTGATCATGCAATGATCACGTAGCTACCATGTACTGGTCACGTGACTGATCATGCAATGATCACGTAATTGATCATGCACTGATCATGTGGCTGATCATGCACTGATCACGTGACTGATCATGCACTGATCACGTGACTGATCAAGCACTGATCACGTGGCTATCATGCACTGCTAATGTGGCTGATCATGAAATGATCACGCAGCTACCATGTACTGGTCACGTGACTGATCATGCACTGATCATGTGGCTGATCAGGCACTGATCACGTGACTGATCATGCACTGATCACGTGGCTATCATGCACTGATCACTTGGCTGGTCATACACTGATCACGCAGCTACCATGTACTGGTCACGTGACTGATCATGCACTGATGATGTAATTGATCATGCACTGATCACGTGGCTATCATGCACTGATCACATGGCTGGTCATACACTGATCACGTGCCTGGTCATGCACAGATTACATGACTGATCATGCACTGATCACGTCACTGATCATGCACTGATCACGTGGCTATCATGCACTACTCACGTGGCTGATCATGCAATGATCATGTAGCTACCATGTACCGGTCACGTGACTGATCATACACCCATCAGGTGACTGATCATGCACTGATCACGTGGCTATCATGCACTGATCATGTGGCTGGTCATACACTGATCACCTGCCTGGTCATGCACAGATCACGTGACTAATCATGAACTGATCACGTAGCAATCATTCACTGATCACCTGGCTGATCATGCACTGATCACGTGGCTATCATGCAATGATCACGTGGCTATCATGCACTGATCACGTGTCTGATCATGCACTGATACCATGACTGAGCATGGACTGGTCACATGACTATCATGTAGTGATCACGTGACTTAATGGGGCTGACCATGTGACTGATCATGCGCTGAGCATGTTTGCTATCATACACTGATCATGTGCCTCTGGAGGCAATAAACAAAGAGCTGAGTAGGCATGAATCAAACAGTCAGCAGGCAATAATCATGGAACTCAGCTGTGAGGAATCATGCTGCTCAGCTGGCAATAATCAAGCAGCTGAGCAGGCAGGAATTACACAGCACAGCTGGCAATTGTCAAGCAGATGACAGGCAGGAATCATGCAGCTCAGCTGGCAATTGTCAAGCAGATGAGCAGACAGTAATCACGCAGCTCAGCAGGCCCTGATCACGTGACTGAGCATGCACTGTTCACCTGGCTGATCATACACTGATCACGTGATTGATCAAGCATTGATCACTTGGATATCATGCACTGATCACGTGGCTAATCATACACTGTTCACGTGTCTGACCATGCACTGATCACGTGGCTGATCATGCACTGAACACGTGATTGAACATGCACTTATCACGTGGCTGATCATGCAGTGATCACGCAGCTACCATGTACTGGTCACATGACTGATCATGCACTGATCACGTAATTGATCATGCACTGATCACCTGGCTTATCATGCATTCATCATGTGACTGATCATGTGCTGATCATGTTTGGTGTCACACACTGATCATGTGCATCTGGAGGCAATGAACAAAGAGCTGAGTAGGCAGGAATCAGTCAGCAGGCTATAATCATGGAACTCAGCTCTGAGAAATCATGCTGCTCAGCTGGAAATAATCAAGTAGATGAGCAGGCAGGAATTATGCAGCACAGGTGGCAATAGTCAAGGAGATGACAGGCAGGAATCGTACAGCTCAGCTGGCAATTGTCAAGCAGATGAGCAGACAGTAATCACGCAGCTCAGCAGGCCCTGATCACGTGACTGAGCATGCACTGTTCACGTCGCTGATCACACACCTATCATGTGAATGATCATGCACTGATCACGTGGCTCTCATGCACTGATCACGTGATTGCGCATGCACTGATCACGTAATTGTATGCACTGCTCACGTGGCTATCATGCACTGATCATGTGACTGATCATGCACTGATCACGTAGCTATCTTGCACTGATCACTTGGCTGATCATACACTCATCACGGGACTGATCGTGCACTGATCACGGCGCTATCATGCATTGACTACATGACTCCACATGCACTGATCACGTGGATGATCATGCACTGATCACGTGACTATCATGCACTAATCACGTGGCTATCATTCACTGATCAGGTGGATATCATGCACTGATCACGTGGCTGATCACACACGTATCACATGACTGATCATGCACTGATCACGTGGCTATCATGTACTGATCACGTGGCTGATCATGCAATGATCACGTAGCTACCATGTACTGGTCACGTGACTGATCATGCAATGATCACATAATTGATCTTGCACTGATCATGTGGCTGATCATGCACTGATCACGTGACTGATCATGCACTGATCACGTGACTGATCAAGCACTGATCACGTGGCTATCATGCACTGCTAATGTGGCTGATCATGAAATGATCACGCAGCTACCATGTACTGGTCACGTGACTGATCATGCACTGATCATGTGGCTGATCAGGCACTGATCACGTGGCTGATCAGGCACTGATCACGTGACTGATCATGCACTGATCACGTGGCTATCATGCACTGATCACTTGGCTGGTCATACACTGATCACGCAGCTACCATGTACTGGTCACGTGACTGATCATGCACTGATGATGTAATTGATCATGCACTGATCACGTGGCTATCATGCACTGATCACATGGCTGGTCATACACTGATCACGTGCCTGGTCATGCACAGATTACATGACTTATCATGCACTGATCACGTCACTGATCATGCACTGATCACGTGGCTATCATGCACTACTCACGTGGCTGATCATGCAATGATCATGTAGCTCCCATGTACCGGTCACGTGACTGATCATACACCCATCAGGTGACTGATCATGCACTGATCACGTGGCTATCATGCACTGATCATGTGGCTGGTCATACACTGATCACCTGCCTGGTCATGCACAGATCACGTGACTAATCATGAACTGATCACGTAGCAATCATTCACTGATCACCTGGCTGATCATGCACTGATCACGTGGCTATCATGCAATGATCACGTGGCTATCATGCACTGATCACGTGTCTGATCATGCACTGATACCATGACTGAGCATGGACTGGTCACATGACTATCATGTAGTGATCACGTGACTTAATGGGGCTGACCATGTGACTGATCATGCGCTGAGCATGTTTGCTATCATACACTGATCATGTGCCTCTGGAGGCAATAAACAAAGAGCTGAGTAGGCATGAATCAAACAGTCAGCAGGCAATAATCATGGAACTCAGCTGTGAGGAATCATGCTGCTCAGCTGGCAATAATCAAGCAGCTGAGCAGGCAGGAATTACACAGCACAGCTGGCAATTGTCAAGCAGATGACAGGCAGGAATCATGCAGCTCAGCTGGCAATTGTCAAGCAGATGAGCAGACAGTAATCACGCAGCTCAGCAGGCCCTGATCACGTGACTGAGCATGCACTGTTCACCTGGCTGATCATACACTGATCACGTGATTGATCAAGCATTGATCACTTGGATATCATGCACTGATCACGTGGCTAATCATACACTGTTCACGTGTCTGACCATGCACTGATCACGTGGCTGATCATGCACTGAACACGTGATTGAACATGCACTTATCACGTGGCTGATCATGCAGTGATCACGCAGCTACCATGTACTGGTCACATGACTGATCATGCACTGATCACGTAATTGATCATGCACTGATCACCTGGCTTATCATGCATTCATCATGTGACTGATCATGTGCTGATCATGTTTGGTGTCACACACTGATCATGTGCATCTGGAGGCAATGAACAAAGAGCTGAGTAGGCAGGAATCAGTCAGCAGGCTATAATCATGGAACTCAGCTCTGAGAAATCATGCTGCTCAGCTGGAAATAATCAAGTAGATGAGCAGGCAGGAATTATGCAGCACAGGTGGCAATAGTCAAGGAGATGACAGGCAGGAATCGTACAGCTCAGCTGGCAATTGTCAAGCAGATGAGCAGACAGTAATCACGCAGCTCAGCAGGCCCTGATCACGTGACTGAGCATGCACTGTTCACGTCGCTGATCACACACCTATCATGTGAATGATCATGCACTGATCACGTGGCTCTCATGCACTGATCACGTGATTGCGCATGCACTGATCACGTAATTGTATGCACTGCTCACGTGGCTATCATGCACTGATCATGTGACTGATCATGCACTGATCACGTAGCTATCTTGCACTGATCACTTGGCTGATCATACACTCATCACGGGACTGATCGTGCACTGATCACGGCGCTATCATGCATTGACTACATGACTCCACATGCACTGATCACGTGGATGATCATGCACTGATCACGTGACTATCATGCACTAATCACGTGGCTATCATTCACTGATCAGGTGGATATCATGCACTGATCACGTGGCTGATCACACACGTATCACATGACTGATCATGCACTGATCACGTGGCTATCATGTACTGATCACGTGGCTGATCATGCAATGATCACGTAGCTACCATGTACTGGTCACGTGACTGATCATGCAATGATCACGTAATTGATCATGCACTGATCATGTGGCTGATCATGCACTGATCACGTGACTGATCATGCACTGATCACGTGACTGATCAAGCACTGATCACGTGGCTATCATGCACTGCTAATGTGGCTGATCATGAAATGATCACGCAGCTACCATGTACTGGTCACGTGACTGATCATGCACTGATCATGTGGCTGATCAGGCACTGATCACGTGACTGATCATGCACTGATCACGTGGCTATCATGCACTGATCACTTGGCTGGTCATACACTGATCACGCAGCTACCATGTACTGGTCACGTGACTGATCATGCACTGATGATGTAATTGATCATGCACTGATCACGTGGCTATCATGCACTGATCACATGGCTGGTCATACACTGATCACGTGCCTGGTCATGCACAGATTACATGACTGATCATGCACTGATCACGTCACTGATCATGCACTGATCACGTGGCTATCATGCACTACTCACGTGGCTGATCATGCAATGATCATGTAGCTACCATGTACCGGTCACGTGACTGATCATACACCCATCAGGTGACTGATCATGCACTGATCACGTGGCTATCATGCACTGATCATGTGGCTGGTCATACACTGATCACCTGCCTGGTCATGCACAGATCACGTGACTAATCATGAACTGATCACGTAGCAATCATTCACTGATCACCTGGCTGATCATGCACTGATCACGTGGCTATCATGCAATGATCACGTGGCTATCATGCACTGATCACGTGTCTGATCATGCACTGATACCATGACTGAGCATGGACTGGTCACATGACTATCATGTAGTGATCACGTGACTTAATGGGGCTGACCATGTGACTGATCATGCGCTGAGCATGTTTGCTATCATACACTGATCATGTGCCTCTGGAGGCAATAAACAAAGAGCTGAGTAGGCATGAATCAAACAGTCAGCAGGCAATAATCATGGAACTCAGCTGTGAGGAATCATGCTGCTCAGCTGGCAATAATCAAGCAGCTGAGCAGGCAGGAATTACACAGCACAGCTGGCAATTGTCAAGCAGATGACAGGCAGGAATCATGCAGCTCAGCTGGCAATTGTCAAGCAGATGAGCAGACAGTAATCACGCAGCTCAGCAGGCCCTGATCACGTGACTGAGCATGCACTGTTCACCTGGCTGATCATACACTGATCACGTGATTGATCAAGCATTGATCACTTGGATATCATGCACTGATCACGTGGCTAATCATACACTGTTCACGTGTCTGACCATGCACTGATCACGTGGCTGATCATGCACTGAACACGTGATTGAACATGCACTTATCACGTGGCTGATCATGCAGTGATCACGCAGCTACCATGTACTGGTCACATGACTGATCATGCACTGATCACGTAATTGATCATGCACTGATCACCTGGCTTATCATGCATTCATCATGTGACTGATCATGTGCTGATCATGTTTGGTGTCACACACTGATCATGTGCATCTGGAGGCAATGAACAAAGAGCTGAGTAGGCAGGAATCAGTCAGCAGGCTATAATCATGGAACTCAGCTCTGAGAAATCATGCTGCTCAGCTGGAAATAATCAAGTAGATGAGCAGGCAGGAATTATGCAGCACAGGTGGCAATAGTCAAGGAGATGACAGGCAGGAATCGTACAGCTCAGCTGGCAATTGTCAAGCAGATGAGCAGACAGTAATCACGCAGCTCAGCAGGCCCTGATCACGTGACTGAGCATGCACTGTTCACGTCGCTGATCACACACCTATCATGTGAATGATCATGCACTGATCACGTGGCTCTCATGCACTGATCACGTGATTGCGCATGCACTGATCACGTAATTGTATGCACTGCTCACGTGGCTATCATGCACTGATCATGTGACTGATCATGCACTGATCACGTAGCTATCTTGCACTGATCACTTGGCTGATCATACACTCATCACGGGACTGATCGTGCACTGATCACGGCGCTATCATGCATTGACTACATGACTCCACATGCACTGATCACGTGGATGATCATGCACTGATCACGTGACTATCATGCACTAATCACGTGGCTATCATTCACTGATCAGGTGGATATCATGCACTGATCACGTGGCTGATCACACACGTATCACATGACTGATCATGCACTGATCACGTGGCTATCATGTACTGATCACGTGGCTGATCATGCAATGATCACGTAGCTACCATGTACTGGTCACGTGACTGATCATGCAATGATCACGTAATTGATCATGCACTGATCATGTGGCTGATCATGCACTGATCACGTGACTGATCATGCACTGATCACGTGACTGATCAAGCACTGATCACGTGGCTATCATGCACTGCTAATGTGGCTGATCATGAAATGATCACGCAGCTACCATGTACTGGTCACGTGACTGATCATGCACTGATCATGTGGCTGATCAGGCACTGATCACGTGACTGATCATGCACTGATCACGTGGCTATCATGCACTGATCACTTGGCTGGTCATACACTGATCACGCAGCTACCATGTACTGGTCACGTGACTGATCATGCACTGATGATGTAATTGATCATGCACTGATCACGTGGCTATCATGCACTGATCACATGGCTGGTCATACACTGATCACGTGCCTGGTCATGCACAGATTACATGACTGATCATGCACTGATCACGTCACTGATCATGCACTGATCACGTGGCTATCATGCACTACTCACGTGGCTGATCATGCAATGATCATGTAGCTACCATGTACCGGTCACGTGACTGATCATACACCCATCAGGTGACTGATCATGCACTGATCACGTGGCTATCATGCACTGATCATGTGGCTGGTCATACACTGATCACCTGCCTGGTCATGCACAGATCACGTGACTAATCATGAACTGATCACGTAGCAATCATTCACTGATCACCTGGCTGATCATGCACTGATCACGTGGCTATCATGCAATGATCACGTGGCTATCATGCACTGATCACGTGTCTGATCATGCACTGATACCATGACTGAGCATGGACTGGTCACATGACTATCATGTAGTGATCACGTGACTTAATGGGGCTGACCATGTGACTGATCATGCGCTGAGCATGTTTGCTATCATACACTGATCATGTGCCTCTGGAGGCAATAAACAAAGAGCTGAGTAGGCATGAATCAAACAGTCAGCAGGCAATAATCATGGAACTCAGCTGTGAGGAATCATGCTGCTCAGCTGGCAATAATCAAGCAGCTGAGCAGGCAGGAATTACACAGCACAGCTGGCAATTGTCAAGCAGATGACAGGCAGGAATCATGCAGCTCAGCTGGCAATTGTCAAGCAGATGAGCAGACAGTAATCACGCAGCTCAGCAGGCCCTGATCACGTGACTGAGCATGCACTGTTCACCTGGCTGATCATACACTGATCACGTGATTGATCAAGCATTGATCACTTGGATATCATGCACTGATCACGTGGCTAATCATACACTGTTCACGTGTCTGACCATGCACTGATCACGTGGCTGATCATGCACTGAACACGTGATTGAACATGCACTTATCACGTGGCTGATCATGCAGTGATCACGCAGCTACCATGTACTGGTCACATGACTGATCATGCACTGATCACGTAATTGATCATGCACTGATCACCTGGCTTATCATGCATTCATCATGTGACTGATCATGTGCTGATCATGTTTGGTGTCACACACTGATCATGTGCATCTGAGGCAATGAACAAAGAGCTGAGTAGGCAGGAATCAGTCAGCAGGCTATAATCATGGAACTCAGCTCTGAGAAATCATGCTGCTCAGCTGGAAATAATCAAGTAGATGAGCAGGCAGGAATTATGCAGCACAGGTGGCAATAGTCAAGGAGATGACAGGCAGGAATCGTACAGCTCAGCTGGCAATTGTCAAGCAGATGAGCAGACAGTAATCACGCAGCTCAGCAGGCCCTGATCACGTGACTGAGCATGCACTGTTCACGTCGCTGATCACACACCTATCATGTGAATGATCATGCACTGATCACGTGGCTCTCATGCACTGATCACGTGATTGCGCATGCACTGATCACGTAATTGTATGCACTGCTCACGTGGCTATCATGCACTGATCATGTGACTGATCATGCACTGATCACGTAGCTATCTTGCACTGATCACTTGGCTGATCATACACTCATCACGGACTGATCGTGCACTGATCACGGCGCTATCATGCATTGACTACATGACTACATGCACTGATCACGTGGATGATCATGCACTGATCACGTGACTGTCATGCACTAATCACGTGGCTATCATTCACTGATCAGGTCGCTATCATGCACTGATCACGTGGCTATCACACACGTATCACGTGGCTGATCATGCAATGATCACGTAGCTACCATGTACCGGTCACGTGACTGATCATACACCCATCAGGTGACTGATCATGCACTGATCACGTGGCTATCATGCACTGATCACGTGGCTGGTCATGCACTGATCACGTGCCTGGTCATGCACAGATCACGTGACTAATCATGAACTGATCACGTAGCAATCATTCACTGATCACCTGGCTGATCATGCACTGATCACGTGGCTATCATGCAATGATCACGTGGCTGATCATGCACTGATCACGTGTCTGATCATGCACTGATACCATGACTGAGCATGGACTGGTCACATGACTATCATGTAGTGATCACGTGACTTAATGGGGCTGACCATGTGACTGATCATGCGCTGAGCATGTTTGCTATCATACACTGATCATGTGCCTCTGGAGGCAATAAACAAAGAGCTGAGTAGGCATGAATCAAACAGTCAGCAGGCAATAATCATGGAACTCAGCTGTGAGGAATCATGCTGCTCAGCTGGCAATAATCAAGCAGCTGAGCAGGCAGGAATTACACAGCACAGCTGGCAATTGTCAAGCAGATGACAGGCAGGAATCATGCAGCTCAGCTGGCAATTGTCAAGCAGATGAGCAGACAGTAATCACGCAGCTCAGCAGGCCCTGATCACGTGACTGAGCATGCACTGTTCACCTGGCTGATCATACACTGATCACGTGATTGATCAAGCATTGATCACGTGGATATCATGCACTGATCACGTGGCTAATCATACACTGTTCACGTGTCTGACCATGCACTGATCACGTGGCTGATCATGCACTGAACACGTGATTGAACATGCACTTATCACGTGGCTGATCATGCAGTGATCACGCAGCTACCATGTACTGGTCACATGACTGATCATGCACTGATCACGTAATTGATCATGCACTGATCACCTGGCTTATCATGCATTCATCATGTGACTGATCATGTGCTGATCATGTTTGGTGTCACACACTGATCATGTGCATCTGGAGGCAATGAACAAAGAGCTGAGTAGGCAGGAATCAGTCAGCAGGCTATAATCATGGAACTCAGCTCTGAGAAATCATGCTGCTCAGCTGGAAATAATCAAGTAGATGAGCAGGCAGGAATTATGCAGCACAGGTGGCAATAGTCAAGGAGATGACAGGCAGGAATCGTACAGCTCAGCTGGCAATTGTCAAGCAGATGAGCAGACAGTAATCACGCAGCTCAGCAGGCCCTGATCACGTGACTGAGCATGCACTGTTCACGTCGCTGATCACACACCTATCATGTGAATGATCATGCACTGATCACGTGGCTCTCATGCACTGATCACGTGATTGCGCATGCACTGATCACGTAATTGTATGCACTGCTCACGTGGCTATCATGCACTGATCATGTGACTGATCATGCACTGATCACGTAGCTATCTTGCACTGATCACTTGGCTGATCATACACTCATCACGGGACTGATCGTGCACTGATCACGGCGCTATCATGCATTGACTACATGACTCCACATGCACTGATCACGTGGATGATCATGCACTGATCACGTGACTATCATGCACTAATCACGTGGCTATCATTCACTGATCAGGTGGATATCATGCACTGATCACGTGGCTGATCACACACGTATCACATGACTGATCATGCACTGATCACGTGGCTATCATGTACTGATCACGTGGCTGATCATGCAATGATCACGTAGCTACCATGTACTGGTCACGTGACTGATCATGCAATGATCACGTAATTGATCATGCACTGATCATGTGGCTGATCATGCACTGATCACGTGACTGATCATGCACTGATCACGTGACTGATCAAGCACTGATCACGTGGCTATCATGCACTGCTAATGTGGCTGATCATGAAATGATCACGCAGCTACCATGTACTGGTCACGTGACTGATCATGCACTGATCATGTGGCTGATCAGGCACTGATCACGTGACTGATCATGCACTGATCACGTGGCTATCATGCACTGATCACTTGGCTGGTCATACACTGATCACGCAGCTACCATGTACTGGTCACGTGACTGATCATGCACTGATGATGTAATTGATCATGCACTGATCACGTGGCTATCATGCACTGATCACATGGCTGGTCATACACTGATCACGTGCCTGGTCATGCACAGATTACATGACTGATCATGCACTGATCACGTCACTGATCATGCACTGATCACGTGGCTATCATGCACTACTCACGTGGCTGATCATGCAATGATCATGTAGCTACCATGTACCGGTCACGTGACTGATCATACACCCATCAGGTGACTGATCATGCACTGATCACGTGGCTATCATGCACTGATCATGTGGCTGGTCATACACTGATCACCTGCCTGGTCATGCACAGATCACGTGACTAATCATGAACTGATCACGTAGCAATCATTCACTGATCACCTGGCTGATCATGCACTGATCACGTGGCTATCATGCAATGATCACGTGGCTATCATGCACTGATCACGTGTCTGATCATGCACTGATACCATGACTGAGCATGGACTGGTCACATGACTATCATGTAGTGATCACGTGACTTAATGGGGCTGACCATGTGACTGATCATGCGCTGAGCATGTTTGCTATCATACACTGATCATGTGCCTCTGGAGGCAATAAACAAAGAGCTGAGTAGGCATGAATCAAACAGTCAGCAGGCAATAATCATGGAACTCAGCTGTGAGGAATCATGCTGCTCAGCTGGCAATAATCAAGCAGCTGAGCAGGCAGGAATTACACAGCACAGCTGGCAATTGTCAAGCAGATGACAGGCAGGAATCATGCAGCTCAGCTGGCAATTGTCAAGCAGATGAGCAGACAGTAATCACGCAGCTCAGCAGGCCCTGATCACGTGACTGAGCATGCACTGTTCACCTGGCTGATCATACACTGATCACGTGATTGATCAAGCATTGATCACTTGGATATCATGCACTGATCACGTGGCTAATCATACACTGTTCACGTGTCTGACCATGCACTGATCACGTGGCTGATCATGCACTGAACACGTGATTGAACATGCACTTATCACGTGGCTGATCATGCAGTGATCACGCAGCTACCATGTACTGGTCACATGACTGATCATGCACTGATCACGTAATTGATCATGCACTGATCACCTGGCTTATCATGCATTCATCATGTGACTGATCATGTGCTGATCATGTTTGGTGTCACACACTGATCATGTGCATCTGGAGGCAATGAACAAAGAGCTGAGTAGGCAGGAATCAGTCAGCAGGCTATAATCATGGAACTCAGCTCTGAGAAATCATGCTGCTCAGCTGGAAATAATCAAGTAGATGAGCAGGCAGGAATTATGCAGCACAGGTGGCAATAGTCAAGGAGATGACAGGCAGGAATCGTACAGCTCAGCTGGCAATTGTCAAGCAGATGAGCAGACAGTAATCACGCAGCTCAGCAGGCCCTGATCACGTGACTGAGCATGCACTGTTCACGTCGCTGATCACACACCTATCATGTGAATGATCATGCACTGATCACGTGGCTCTCATGCACTGATCACGTGATTGCGCATGCACTGATCACGTAATTGTATGCACTGCTCACGTGGCTATCATGCACTGATCATGTGACTGATCATGCACTGATCACGTAGCTATCTTGCACTGATCACTTGGCTGATCATACACTCATCACGGGACTGATCGTGCACTGATCACGGCGCTATCATGCATTGACTACATGACTCCACATGCACTGATCACGTGGATGATCATGCACTGATCACGTGACTATCATGCACTAATCACGTGGCTATCATTCACTGATCAGGTGGATATCATGCACTGATCACGTGGCTGATCACACACGTATCACATGACTGATCATGCACTGATCACGTGGCTATCATGTACTGATCACGTGGCTGATCATGCAATGATCACGTAGCTACCATGTACTGGTCACGTGACTGATCATGCAATGATCACGTAATTGATCATGCACTGATCATGTGGCTGATCATGCACTGATCACGTGACTGATCATGCACTGATCACGTGACTGATCAAGCACTGATCACGTGGCTATCATGCACTGCTAATGTGGCTGATCATGAAATGATCACGCAGCTACCATGTACTGGTCACGTGACTGATCATGCACTGATCATGTGGCTGATCAGGCACTGATCACGTGACTGATCATGCACTGATCACGTGGCTATCATGCACTGATCACTTGGCTGGTCATACACTGATCACGCAGCTACCATGTACTGGTCACGTGACTGATCATGCACTGATGATGTAATTGATCATGCACTGATCACGTGGCTATCATGCACTGATCACATGGCTGGTCATACACTGATCACGTGCCTGGTCATGCACAGATTACATGACTGATCATGCACTGATCACGTCACTGATCATGCACTGATCACGTGGCTATCATGCACTACTCACGTGGCTGATCATGCAATGATCATGTAGCTACCATGTACCGGTCACGTGACTGATCATACACCCATCAGGTGACTGATCATGCACTGATCACGTGGCTATCATGCACTGATCATGTGGCTGGTCATACACTGATCACCTGCCTGGTCATGCACAGATCACGTGACTAATCATGAACTGATCACGTAGCAATCATTCACTGATCACCTGGCTGATCATGCACTGATCACGTGGCTATCATGCAATGATCACGTGTCTATCATGCACTGATCACGTGTCTGATCATGCACTGATACCATGACTGAGCATGGACTGGTCACATGACTATCATGTAGTGATCACGTGACTTAATGGGGCTGACCATGTGACTGATCATGCGCTGAGCATGTTTGCTATCATACACTGATCATGTGCCTCTGGAGGCAATAAACAAAGAGCTGAGTAGGCATGAATCAAACAGTCAGCAGGCAATAATCATGGAACTCAGCTGTGAGGAATCATGCTGCTCAGCTGGCAATAATCAAGCAGCTGAGCAGGCAGGAATTACACAGCACAGCTGGCAATTGTCAAGCAGATGACAGGCAGGAATCATGCAGCTCAGCTGGCAATTGTCAAGCAGATGAGCAGACAGTAATCACGCAGCTCAGCAGGCCCTGATCACGTGACTGAGCATGCACTGTTCACCTGGCTGATCATACACTGATCACGTGATTGATCAAGCATTGATCACTTGGATATCATGCACTGATCACGTGGCTAATCATACACTGTTCACGTGTCTGACCATGCACTGATCACGTGGCTGATCATGCACTGAACACGTGATTGAACATGCACTTATCACGTGGCTGATCATGCAGTGATCACGCAGCTACCATGTACTGGTCACATGACTGATCATGCACTGATCACGTAATTGATCATGCACTGATCACCTGGCTTATCATGCATTCATCATGTGACTGATCATGTGCTGATCATGTTTGGTGTCACACACTGATCATGTGCATCTGGAGGCAATGAACAAAGAGCTGAGTAGGCAGGAATCAGTCAGCAGGCTATAATCATGGAACTCAGCTCTGAGAAATCATGCTGCTCAGCTGGAAATAATCAAGTAGATGAGCAGGCAGGAATTATGCAGCACAGGTGGCAATAGTCAAGGAGATGACAGGCAGGAATCGTACAGCTCAGCTGGCAATTGTCAAGCAGATGAGCAGACAGTAATCACGCAGCTCAGCAGGCCCTGATCACGTGACTGAGCATGCACTGTTCACGTCGCTGATCACACACCTATCATGTGAATGATCATGCACTGATCACGTGGCTCTCATGCACTGATCACGTGATTGCGCATGCACTGATCACGTAATTGTATGCACTGCTCACGTGGCTATCATGCACTGATCATGTGACTGATCATGCACTGATCACGTAGCTATCTTGCACTGATCACTTGGCTGATCATACACTCATCACGGGACTGATCGTGCACTGATCACGGCGCTATCATGCATTGACTACATGACTCCACATGCACTGATCACGTGGATGATCATGCACTGATCACGTGACTATCATGCACTAATCACGTGGCTATCATTCACTGATCAGGTGGATATCATGCACTGATCACGTGGCTGATCACACACGTATCACATGACTGATCATGCACTGATCACGTGGCTATCATGTACTGATCACGTGGCTGATCATGCAATGATCACGTAGCTACCATGTACTGGTCACGTGACTGATCATGCAATGATCACGTAATTGATCATGCACTGATCATGTGGCTGATCATGCACTGATCACGTGACTGATCATGCACTGATCACGTGACTGATCAAGCACTGATCACGTGGCTATCATGCACTGCTAATGTGGCTGATCATGAAATGATCACGCAGCTACCATGTACTGGTCACGTGACTGATCATGCACTGATCATGTGGCTGATCAGGCACTGATCACGTGACTGATCATGCACTGATCACGTGGCTATCATGCACTGATCACTTGGCTGGTCATACACTGATCACGCAGCTACCATGTACTGGTCACGTGACTGATCATGCACTGATGATGTAATTGATCATGCACTGATCACGTGGCTATCATGCACTGATCACATGGCTGGTCATACACTGATCACGTGCCTGGTCATGCACAGATTACATGACTGATCATGCACTGATCACGTCACTGATCATGCACTGATCACGTGGCTATCATGCACTACTCACGTGGCTGATCATGCAATGATCATGTAGCTCCCATGTACCGGTCACGTGACTGATCATACACCCATCAGGTGACTGATCATGCACTGATCACGTGGCTATCATGCACTGATCACGTGGCTGGTCATACACTGATCACCTGCCTGGTCATGCACAGATCACGTGACTAATCATGAACTGATCACGTAGCAATCATTCACTGATCACCTGGCTGATCATGCACTGATCACGTGGCTATCATGCAATGATCACGTGGCTATCATGCACTGATCACGTGTCTGATCATGCACTGATACCATGACTGAGCATGGACTGGTCACATGACTATCATGTAGTGATCACGTGACTTAATGGGGCTGACCATGTGACTGATCATGCGCTGAGCATGTTTGCTATCATACACTGATCATGTGCCTCTGGAGGCAATAAACAAAGAGCTGAGTAGGCATGAATCAAACAGTCAGCAGGCAATAATCATGGAACTCAGCTGTGAGGAATCATGCTGCTCAGCTGGCAATAATCAAGCAGCTGAGCAGGCAGGAATTACACAGCACAGCTGGCAATTGTCAAGCAGATGACAGGCAGGAATCATGCAGCTCAGCTGGCAATTGTCAAGCAGATGAGCAGACAGTAATCACGCAGCTCAGCAGGCCCTGATCACGTGACTGAGCATGCACTGTTCACCTGGCTGATCATACACTGATCACGTGATTGATCAAGCATTGATCACTTGGATATCATGCACTGATCACGTGGCTAATCATACACTGTTCACGTGTCTGACCATGCACTGATCACGTGGCTGATCATGCACTGAACACGTGATTGAACATGCACTTATCACGTGGCTGATCATGCAGTGATCACGCAGCTACCATGTACTGGTCACATGACTGATCATGCACTGATCACGTAATTGATCATGCACTGATCACCTGGCTTATCATGCATTCATCATGTGACTGATCATGTGCTGATCATGTTTGGTGTCACACACTGATCATGTGCATCTGGAGGCAATGAACAAAGAGCTGAGTAGGCAGGAATCAGTCAGCAGGCTATAATCATGGAACTCAGCTCTGAGAAATCATGCTGCTCAGCTGGAAATAATCAAGTAGATGAGCAGGCAGGAATTATGCAGCACAGGTGGCAATAGTCAAGGAGATGACAGGCAGGAATCGTACAGCTCAGCTGGCAATTGTCAAGCAGATGAGCAGACAGTAATCACGCAGCTCAGCAGGCCCTGATCACGTGACTGAGCATGCACTGTTCACGTCGCTGATCACACACCTATCATGTGAATGATCATGCACTGATCACGTGGCTCTCATGCACTGATCACGTGATTGCGCATGCACTGATCACGTAATTGTATGCACTGCTCACGTGGCTATCATGCACTGATCATGTGACTGATCATGCACTGATCACGTAGCTATCTTGCACTGATCACTTGGCTGATCATACACTCATCACGGGACTGATCGTGCACTGATCACGGCGCTATCATGCATTGACTACATGACTCCACATGCACTGATCACGTGGATGATCATGCACTGATCACGTGACTATCATGCACTAATCACGTGGCTATCATTCACTGATCAGGTGGATATCATGCACTGATCACGTGGCTGATCACACACGTATCACATGACTGATCATGCACTGATCACGTGGCTATCATGTACTGATCACGTGGCTGATCATGCAATGATCACGTAGCTACCATGTACTGGTCACGTGACTGATCATGCAATGATCACGTAATTGATCATGCACTGATCATGTGGCTGATCATGCACTGATCACGTGACTGATCATGCACTGATCACGTGACTGATCAAGCACTGATCACGTGGCTATCATGCACTGCTAATGTGGCTGATCATGAAATGATCACGCAGCTACCATGTACTGGTCACGTGACTGATCATGCACTGATCATGTGGCTGATCAGGCACTGATCACGTGACTGATCATGCACTGATCACGTGGCTATCATGCACTGATCACTTGGCTGGTCATACACTGATCACGCAGCTACCATGTACTGGTCACGTGACTGATCATGCACTGATGATGTAATTGATCATGCACTGATCACGTGGCTATCATGCACTGATCACATGGCTGGTCATACACTGATCACGTGCCTGGTCATGCACAGATTACATGACTGATCATGCACTGATCACGTCACTGATCATGCACTGATCACGTGGCTATCATGCACTACTCACGTGGCTGATCATGCAATGATCATGTAGCTCCCATGTACCGGTCACGTGACTGATCATACACCCATCAGGTGACTGATCATGCACTGATCACGTGGCTATCATGCACTGATCACGTGGCTGGTCATACACTGATCACCTGCCTGGTCATGCACAGATCACGTGACTAATCATGAACTGATCACGTAGCAATCATTCACTGATCACCTGGCTGATCATGCACTGATCACGTGGCTATCATGCAATGATCACGTGGCTATCATGCACTGATCACGTGTCTGATCATGCACTGATACCATGACTGAGCATGGACTGGTCACATGACTATCATGTAGTGATCACGTGACTTAATGGGGCTGACCATGTGACTGATCATGCGCTGAGCATGTTTGCTATCATACACTGATCATGTGCCTCTGGAGGCAATAAACAAAGAGCTGAGTAGGCATGAATCAAACAGTCAGCAGGCAATAATCATGGAACTCAGCTGTGAGGAATCATGCTGCTCAGCTGGCAATAATCAAGCAGCTGAGCAGGCAGGAATTACACAGCACAGCTGGCAATTGTCAAGCAGATGACAGGCAGGAATCATGCAGCTCAGCTGGCAATTGTCAAGCAGATGAGCAGACAGTAATCACGCAGCTCAGCAGGCCCTGATCACGTGACTGAGCATGCACTGTTCACCTGGCTGATCATACACTGATCACGTGATTGATCAAGCATTGATCACTTGGATATCATGCACTGATCACGTGGCTAATCATACACTGTTCACGTGTCTGACCATGCACTGATCACGTGGCTGATCATGCACTGAACACGTGATTGAACATGCACTTATCACGTGGCTGATCATGCAGTGATCACGCAGCTACCATGTACTGGTCACATGACTGATCATGCACTGATCACGTAATTGATCATGCACTGATCACCTGGCTTATCATGCATTCATCATGTGACTGATCATGTGCTGATCATGTTTGGTGTCACACACTGATCATGTGCATCTGGAGGCAATGAACAAAGAGCTGAGTAGGCAGGAATCAGTCAGCAGGCTATAATCATGGAACTCAGCTCTGAGAAATCATGCTGCTCAGCTGGAAATAATCAAGTAGATGAGCAGGCAGGAATTATGCAGCACAGGTGGCAATAGTCAAGGAGATGACAGGCAGGAATCGTACAGCTCAGCTGGCAATTGTCAAGCAGATGAGCAGACAGTAATCACGCAGCTCAGCAGGCCCTGATCACGTGACTGAGCATGCACTGTTCACGTCGCTGATCACACACCTATCATGTGAATGATCATGCACTGATCACGTGGCTCTCATGCACTGATCACGTGACTGATCATGCACTGATCACGTAGCTATCTTGCACTGATCACTTGGCTGATCATACACTCATCACGGGACTGATCGTGCACTGATCACGGCGCTATCATGCATTGACTACATGACTCCACATGCACTGATCACGTGGATGATCATGCACTGATCACGTGACTATCATGCACTAATCACGTGGCTATCATTCACTGATCAGGTGGATATCATGCACTGATCACGTGGCTGATCACACACGTATCACATGACTGATCATGCACTGATCACGTGGCTATCATGTACTGATCACGTGGCTGATCATGCAATGATCACGTAGCTACCATGTACTGGTCACGTGACTGATCATGCAATGATCACGTAATTGATCATGCACTGATCATGTGGCTGATCATGCACTGATCACGTGACTGATCATGCACTGATCACGTGACTGATCAAGCACTGATCACGTGGCTATCATGCACTGCTAATGTGGCTGATCATGAAATGATCACGCAGCTACCATGTACTGGTCACGTGACTGATCATGCACTGATCATGTGGCTGATCAGGCACTGATCACGTGACTGATCATGCACTGATCACGTGGCTATCATGCACTGATCACTTGGCTGGTCATACACTGATCACGCAGCTACCATGTACTGGTCACGTGACTGATCATGCACTGATGATGTAATTGATCATGCACTGATCACGTGGCTATCATGCACTGATCACGTGGCTGGTCATACACTGATCACGTGCCTGGTCATGCACAGATTACATGACTGATCATGCACTGATCACGTCACTGATCATGCACTGATCACGTGGCTATCATGCACTACTCACGTGGCTGATCATGCAATGATCATGTAGCTACCATGTACCGGTCACGTGACTGATCATACACCCATCAGGTGACTGATCATGCACTGATCACGTGGCTATCATGCACTGATCACGTGGCTGGTCATACACTGATCACCTGCCTGGTCATGCACAGATCACGTGACTAATCATGAACTGATCACGTAGCAATCATTCACTGATCACCTGGCTGATCATGCACTGATCACGTGGCTATCATGCAATGATCACGTGGCTATCATGCACTGATCACGTGTCTGATCATGCACTGATACCATGACTGAGCATGGACTGGTCACATGACTATCATGTAGTGATCACGTGACTTAATGGGGCTGACCATGTGACTGATCATGCGCTGAGCATGTTTGCTATCATACACTGATCATGTGCCTCTGGAGGCAATAAACAAAGAGCTGAGTAGGCATGAATCAAACAGTCAGCAGGCAATAATCATGGAACTCAGCTCTGAGGAATCATGCTGCTCAGCTGGCAATAATCAAGCAGCTGAGCAGGCAGGAATTACACAGCACAGCTGGCAATTGTCAAGCAGATGACAGGCAGGAATCATGCAGCTCAGCTGGCAATTGTCAAGCAGATGAGCAGACAGTAATCACGCAGCTCAGCAGGCCCTGATCACGTGACTGAGCATGCACTGTTCACCTGGCTGATCATACACTGATCACGTGATTGATCAAGCATTGATCACTTGGATATCATGCACTGATCACGTGGCTAATCATACACTGTTCACGTGTCTGACCATGCACTGATCACGTGGCTGATCATGCACTGAACACGTGATTGAACATGCACTTATCACGTGGCTGATCATGCAGTGATCACGCAGCTACCATGTACTGGTCACATGACTGATCATGCACTGATCACGTAATTGATCATGCACTGATCACCTGGCTTATCATGCATTCATCATGTGACTGATCATGTGCTGATCATGTTTGGTGTCACACACTGATCATGTGCATCTGGAGGCAATGAACAAAGAGCTGAGTAGGCAGGAATCAGTCAGCAGGCTATAATCATGGAACTCAGCTCTGAGAAATCATGCTGCTCAGCTGGAAATAATCAAGTAGATGAGCAGGCAGGAATTATGCAGCACAGGTGGCAATAGTCAAGGAGATGACAGGCAGGAATCGTACAGCTCAGCTGGCAATTGTCAAGCAGATGAGCAGACAGTAATCACGCAGCTCAGCAGGCCCTGATCACGTGACTGAGCATGCACTGTTCACGTCGCTGATCACACACCTATCACGTGAATGATCATGCACTGATCACGTGGCTCTCATGCACTGATCACGTGATTGCGCATGCACTGATCACGTAATTGTATGCACTGCTCACGTGGCTATCATGCACTGATCATGTGACTGATCATGCACTGATCACGTAGCTATCTTGCACTGATCACTTGGCTGATCATACACTCATCACGGGACTGATCGTGCACTGATCACGGCGCTATCATGCATTGACTACATGACTCCACATGCACTGATCACGTGGATGATCATGCACTGATCACGTGACTATCATGCACTAATCACGTGGCTATCATTCACTGATCAGGTGGATATCATGCACTGATCACGTGGCTGATCACACACGTATCACATGACTGATCATGCACTGATCACGTGGCTATCATGTACTGATCACGTGGCTGATCATGCAATGATCACGTAGCTACCATGTACTGGTCACGTGACTGATCATGCAATGATCACGTAATTGATCATGCACTGATCATGTGGCTGATCATGCACTGATCACGTGGCTGATCATGCACTGATCACGTGACTGATCAAGCACTGATCACGTGGCTATCATGCACTGCTAATGTGGCTGATCATGAAATGATCACGCAGCTACCATGTACTGGTCACGTGACTGATCCTGCACTGATCATGTGGCTGATCAGGCACTGATCACGTGACTGATCATGCACTGATCACGTGGCTATCATGCACTGATCACTTGGCTGGTCATACACTGATCACGCAGCTACCATGTACTGGTCACGTGACTGATCATGCACTGATGATGTAATTGATCATGCACTGATCACGTGGCTATCATGCACTGATCACATGGCTGGTCATACACTGATCACGTGCCTGGTCATGCACAGATTACATGACTGATCATGCACTGATCACGTCACTGATCATGCACTGATCACGTGGCTATCATGCACTACTCACGTGGCTGATCATGCAATGATCATGTAGCTACCATGT
This sequence comes from Bos javanicus, assembly GCF_032452875.1. Lineage (NCBI taxonomy): Eukaryota > Metazoa > Chordata > Mammalia > Artiodactyla > Bovidae > Bos > Bos javanicus. The sequence goes on along the minus strand of NW_026894262.1, from coordinate 58,539 downwards.
ACCGGTCACGTGACTGATCATACACCCATCAGGTGACTGATCATGCACTGATCACGTGGCTATCATGCACTGATTACGTGGCTGGTCATACACTGATCACCTGCCTGGTCAAGCACAGATAACGTGACTAATCATGAACTGATCACGTAGCAATCATTCACTGATCACCTGGCTGATCATGCACTGATCACGTGGCTATCATGCAATGATCACGTGGCTATCATGCACTGATCACGTGTCTGATCATGCACTGATACCATGACTGAGCATGGACTGGTCACATGACTATCATGTAGTGATCACGTGACTTAATGGCGCTGACCATGTGACTGATCATGCGCTGAGCATGTTTGCTATCATACACTGATCATGTGCCTCTGGAGGCAATAAACAAAGAGCTGAGTAGGCATGAATCAAACAGTCAGCAGGCAATAATCATGGAACTCAGCTGTGAGGAATCATGCTGCTCAGCTGGCAATAATCAAGCAGCTGAGCAGGCAGGAATTACACAGCACAGCTGGCAATTGTCAAGCAGATGACAGGCAGGAATCATGCAGCTCAGCTGGCAATTGTCAAGCAGATGAGCAGACAGTAATCACGCAGCTCAGCAGGCCCTGATCACGTGACTGAGCATGCACTGTTCACGTCGCTGATCACACACCTATCATGTGAATGATCATGCACTGATCACGTGGATCATGCACTGATCACGTGACTGCGCATGCACTGGTCACGTATTGATCATGCACTGCTCACGTGGCTGATCATGCACTGATCATGTGACTGATCATGCACTGATCACGTGGCTATCTTGCACTGATCACTTGGCTGATCATACACTCATCACGGGACTGATCGTGCACTGATCACGGCGCTATCATGCATTGACTACATGACTCCACATGCACTGATCATGTGGATGATCATGCACTGATCACGTGACTATCATGCACTAATCACGTGGCTATCATTCACTGATCACGTGGATATCATGCACTGATCACGTGGCTGATCACACACGTATCACATGACTGATCATGCACTGATCACGTGGCTATCATGTACTGATCACGTGGCTGATCATGCAATGATCACGTAGCTACCATGTACTGGTCACGTGACTGATCATGCAATGATCACGTAATTGATCATGCACTGATCATGTGGCTGATCATGCACTGATCACGTCACTGATCATGCACTGATAACGTGGCTATCATGCACTACTCACGTGGCTGATCATGCAATGATCATGTAGCTACCATGTACCGGTCACGTGACTGATCATACACCCATCAGGTGACTGATCATGCACTGATCACGTGGCTATCATGCACTGATCATGTGGCTGGTCATACACTGATCACCTGCCTGGTCATGCACAGATCACGTGACTAATCATGAACTGATCACGTAGCAATCATTCACTGATCACCTGGCTGATCATGCACTGATCACGTGGCTATCATGCAATGATCACGTGGCTATCATGCACTGATCACGTGTCTGATCATGCACTGATACCATGACTGAGCATGGACTGGTCACATGACTATCATGTAGTGATCACGTGACTTAATGGGGCTGACCATGTGACTGATCATGCGCTGAGCATGTTTGCTATCATACACTGATCATGTGCCTCTGGAGGCAATAAACAAAGAGCTGAGTAGGCATGAATCAAACAGTCAGCAGGCAATAATCATGGAACTCAGCTGTGAGGAATCATGCTGCTCAGCTGGCAATAATCAAGCAGCTGAGCAGGCAGGAATTACACAGCACAGCTGGCAATTGTCAAGCAGATGACAGGCAGGAATCATGCAGCTCAGCTGGCAATTGTCAAGCAGATGAGCAGACAGTAATCACGCAGCTCAGCAGGCCCTGATCACGTGACTGAGCATGCACTGTTCACCTGGCTGATCATACACTGATCACGTGATTGATCAAGCATTGATCACTTGGATATCATGCACTGATCACGTGGCTAATCATACACTGTTCACGTGTCTGACCATGCACTGATCACGTGGCTGATCATGCACTGAACACGTGATTGAACATGCACTTATCACGTGGCTGATCATGCAGTGATCACGCGGCTACCATGTACTGGTCACATGACTGATCATGCACTGATCACGTAATTGATCATGCACTGATCACCTGGCTTATCATGCATTCATCATGTGACTGATCATGTGCTGATCATGTTTGGTGTCACACCCTGATCATGTGCATCTGGAGGCAATGAACAAAGAGCTGAGTAGGCAGGAATCAGTCAGCAGGCTATAATCATGGAACTCAGCTCTGAGAAATCATGCTGCTCAGCTGGAAATAATCAAGTAGATGAGCAGGCAGGAATTATGCAGCACAGGTGGCAATAGTCAAGGAGATGACAGGCAGGAATCGTACAGCTCAGCTGGCAATTGTCAAGCAGATGAGCAGACAGTAATCACGCAGCTCAGCAGGCCCTGATCACGTGACTGAGCATGCACTGTTCACGTCGCTGATCACACACCTATCATGTGAATGATCATGCACTGATCACGTGGCTCTCATGCACTGATCACGTGATTGCGCATGCACTGATCACGTAATTGTATGCACTGCTCACGTGGCTATCATGCACTGATCATGTGACTGATCATGCACTGATCACGTAGCTATCTTGCACTGATCACTTGGCTGATCATACACTCATCACGGGACTGATCGTGCACTGATCACGGCGCTATCATGCATTGACTACATGACTCCACATGCACTGATCACGTGGATGATCATGCACTGATCACGTGACTATCATGCACTAATCACGTGGCTATCATTCACTGATCAGGTGGATATCATGCACTGATCACGTGGCTGATCAGACACGTATCACATGACTGATCATGCACTGATCACGTGGCTATCATGTACTGATCACGTGGCTGATCATGCAATGATCACGTAGCTACCATGTACTGGTCACGTGACTGATCATGCAATGATCACGTAATTGATCATGCACTGATCACGTGGCTGATCATGCACTGATCACGTGACTGATCATGCACTGATCACGTGACTGATCAAGCACTGATCACGTGGCTATCATGCACTGCTAATGTGGCTGATCATGAAATGATCACGCAGCTACCATGTACTGGTCACGTGACTGATCATGCACTGATCATGTGGTTGATCAGGCACTGATCACGTGACTGATCATGCACTGATCACGTGACTGATCATGCACTGATCACGTGACTGATCATGCACTGATCACTTGGCTGGTCATACACTGATCACGCAGCTACCATGTACTGGTCACGTGACTGATCATGCACTGATGATGTAATTGATCATGCACTGATCACGTGGCTATCATGCACTGATCACATGGCTGGTCATACACTGATCACGTGCCTGGTCATGCACAGATTACATGACTGATCATGCACTGATCACGTGGCTATCATGCACTACTCACGTGGCTGATCATGCAATGATCATGTAGCTACCATGTACCGGTCACGTGACTGATCATACACCCATCAGGTGACTGATCATGCACTGATCACGTGACTGATCATGCACTGATCATGTGGCTGATCAGGCACTGATCACGTGACTGATCATGCACTGATCACGTGGCTATCATGCACTGATCACTTGGCTGGTCATACACTGATCACGCAGCTACCATGTACTGGTCACGTGACTGATCATGCACTGATGGTGTAATTGATCATGCACTGATCACGTGGCTATCATGCACTGATCACATGGCTGGTCATACACTGATCACGTGCCTGGTCATGCACAGATTACATGACTGATCATGCACTGATCACGTCACTGATCATGCACTGATCACGTGGCTATCATGCACTACTCACGTGGCTGATCATGCAATGATCATGTAGCTACCATGTACCGGTCACGTGACTGATCATACACCCATCAGGTGACTGATCATGCACTGATCACGTGGCTATCATGCACTGATCATGTGGCTGGTCATACACTGATCACCTGCCTGGTCATGCACAGATCACGTGACTAATCATGAACTGATCACGTAGCAATCATTCACTGATCACCTGGCTGATCATGCACTGATCACGTGGCTATCATGCAATGATCACGTGGCTATCATGCACTGATCACGTGTCTGATCATGCACTGATACCATGACTGAGCATGGACTGGTCACATGACTATCATGTAGTGATCACGTGACTTAATGGGGCTGACCATGTGACTGATCATGCGCTGAGCATGTTTGCTATCATACACTGATCATGTGCCTCTGGAGGCAATAAACAAAGAGCTGAGTAGGCATGAATCAAACAGTCAGCAGGCAATAATCATGGAACTCAGCTGTGAGGAATCATGCTGCTCAGCTGGCAATAATCAAGCAGCTGAGCAGGCAGGAATTACACAGCACAGCTGGCAATTGTCAAGCAGATGACAGGCAGGAATCATGCAGCTCAGCTGGCAATTGTCAAGCAGATGAGCAGACAGTAATCACGCAGCTCAGCAGGCCCTGATCACGTGACTGAGCATGCACTGTTCACCTGGCTGATCATACACTGATCACGTGATTGATCAAGCATTGATCACTTGGATATCATGCACTGATCACGTGGCTAATCATACACTGTTCACGTGTCTGACCATGCACTGATCACGTGGCTGATCATGCACTGAACACGTGATTGAACATGCACTTATCACGTGGCTGATCATGCAGTGATCACGCAGCTACCATGTACTGGTCACATGACTGATCATGCACTGATCACGTAATTGATCATGCACTGATCACCTGGCTTATCATGCATTCATCATGTGACTGATCATGTGCTGATCATGTTTGGTGTCACACCCTGATCATGTGCATCTGGAGGCAATGAACAAAGAGCTGAGTAGGCAGGAATCAGTCAGCAGGCTATAATCATGGAACTCAGCTCTGAGAAATCATGCTGCTCAGCTGGAAATAATCAAGTAGATGAGCAGGCAGGAATTATGCAGCACAGGTGGCAATAGTCAAGGAGATGACAGGCAGGAATCGTACAGCTCAGCTGGCAATTGTCAAGCAGATGAGCAGACAGTAATCACGCAGCTCAGCAGGCCCTGATCACGTGACTGAGCATGCACTGTTCACGTCGCTGATCACACACCTATCATGTGAATGATCATGCACTGATCACGTGGCTCTCATGCACTGATCACGTGATTGCGCATGCACTGATCACGTAATTGTATGCACTGCTCACGTGGCTATCATGCACTGATCATGTGACTGATCATGCACTGATCACGTAGCTATCTTGCACTGATCACTTGGCTGATCATACACTCATCACGGGACTGATCGTGCACTGATCACGGCGCTATCATGCATTGACTACATGACTCCACATGCACTGATCACGTGGATGATCATGCACTGATCACGTGACTATCATGCACTAATCACGTGGCTATCATGCACTGATCAGGTGGATATCATGCACTGATCACGTGGCTGATCACACACGTATCACATGACTGATCATGCACTGATCACGTGGCTATCATGTACTGATCACGTGGCTGATCATGCAATGATCACGTAGCTACCATGTACTGGTCACGTGACTGATCATGCAATGATCACGTAATTGATCATGCACTGATCACGTGGCTGATCATGCACTGATCACGTGACTGATCATGCACTGATCACGTGACTGATCAAGCACTGATCACGTGGCTATCATGCACTGCTAATGTGGCTGATCATGCAATGATCACGCAGCTACCATGTACTGGTCACGTGACTGATCATGCACTGATCATGTGGCTTATCAGGCACTGATCACGTGACTGATCATGCACTGATCACGTGACTGATCATGCACTGATCACGTGACTGATCATGCACTGATCACGTGGCTGGTCATGCACTGATCACGCAGCTACCATGCACTGATCACGTGACTGATCATGCACTGATCATGTAATTGATCATGCACTGATCACGTGGCTATCATGCACTGATCACATGGCTGTCATACACTGATCACGTGCCTGATCATGCACTGATCACATGACTGATCATGCACTGATCACGTGGCTATCATGCACTATCACGTGGCTGATCATGCAATGATCATGTAGCTACCATGTACTGGTCACGTGACTGATCATGCACTGATCACGTGACTGATCATGCACTGATCACGTGACTGATCATGCACTGATCACGTGGCTGATCATGCACTGATCACGTGACTGATCATGCACTGATCACGTGGCTATCATGCACTGATCACGTGGCTGATCATGCACTGATCACGCAGCTACCATGCACTGATCACGTGACTGATCATGCACTGATCATGTAATTGATCATGCACTGATCACGTGGCTATCATGCACTGATCACGTGGCTGATCATACACTGATCACGTGCCTGATCATGCACTGATCACATGACTGATCATGCACTGATCACGTGACTGATCATGCACTGATCACGTGGCTATCATGCACTATCACGTGGCTGATCATGCAATGATCATGTAGCTACCATGTACTGGTCACGTGACTGATCATACACTGATCAGGTGACTGATCATGCACTGATCACGTGGCTATCATGCACTGATCACGTGGCTGATCATACACTGATCACGTGCCTGATCATGCACTGATCACGTGACTGATCATGCACTGATCACGTGGCAATCATGCACTGATCACGTGGCTGATCATGCACTGATCACGTGGCTGATCATGCACTGATCACGTGGCTATCATGCACTGATCACGTGGCTGATCATGCACTGATACCATGACTGAGCATGGACTGATCACATGACTATCATGTAGTGATCACGTGACTTAATGGGGCTGATCATGTGACTGATCATGCGCTGATCATGTTTGCTATCATACACTGATCATGTGCCTCTGGAGGCAATAAACAAAGAGCTGAGTAGGCATGAATCAAACAGTCAGCAGGCAATAATCATGGAACTCAGCTGTGAGGAATCATGCTGCTCAGCTGGCAATAATCAAGCAGCTGAGCAGGCAGGAATTACACAGCACAGCTGGCAATTGTCAAGCAGATGACAGGCAGGAATCATGCAGCTCAGCTGGCAATTGTCAAGCAGATGAGCAGACAGTAATCACGCAGCTCAGCAGGCCCTGATCACGTGACTGAGCATGCACTGTTCACGTGGCTGATCATACACTGATCACGTGATTGATCATGCACTGATCACTTGGATATCATGCACTGATCACGTGGCTGATCATACACTGTTCACGTGTCTGACCATGCACTGATCACGTGGCTGATCATGCACTGATCACGTGATTGATCATGCACTGATCACGTGGCTGATCATGCACTGATCACGCAGCTACCATGTACTGGTCACATGACTGATCATGCACTGATCACGTAATTGATCATGCACTGATCACCTGGCTTATCATGCATTGATCATGTGACTGATCATGTGCTGATCATGTTTGGTGTCACACACTGATCATGTGCATCTGGAGGCAATGAACAAAGAGCTGAGTAGGCAGGAATCAGTCAGCAGGCTATAATCATGGAACTCAGCTCTGAGAAATCATGCTGCTCAGCTGGAAATAATCAAGTAGATGAGCAGGCAGGAATTATGCAGCACAGGTGGCAATAGTCAAGGAGATGACAGGCAGGAATCGTACAGCTCAGCTGGCAATTGTCAAGCAGATGAGCAGACAGTAATCACGCAGCTCAGCAGGCCCTGATCACGTGACTGAGCATGCACTGTTCACGTGGCTGATCACACACTATCACGTGAATGATCATGCACTGATCACGTGGCTCTCATGCACTGATCACGTGATTGCGCATGCACTGATCACGTAATTGTATGCACTGATCACGTGGCTATCATGCACTGATCACGTGACTGATCATGCACTGATCACGTAGCTATCATGCACTGATCACTTGGCTGATCATGCACTGATCACGGGACTGATCATGCACTGATCACGGCGCTATCATGCATTGACTACATGACTCCACATGCACTGATCACGTGGATGATCATGCACTGATCACGTGACTATCATGCACTGATCACGTGGCTATCATGCACTGATCAGGTGGATATCATGCACTGATCACGTGGCTGATCACACACGTATCACATGACTGATCATGCACTGATCACGTGGCTATCATGCACTGATCACGTGGCTGATCATGCAATGATCACGTAGCTACCATGTACTGATCACGTGACTGATCATGCACTGATCACGTAATTGATCATGCACTGATCATGTGGCTGATCATGCACTGATCACGTGACTGATCATGCACTGATCACGTGACTGATCATGCACTGATCACGTGGCTATCATGCACTGCTCATGTGGCTGATCATGCACTGATCACGCAGCTACCATGTACTGGTCACGTGACTGATCATGCACTGATCACGTGGCTGATCATGCACTGATCACGTGACTGATCATGCACTGATCACGTGACTGATCATGCACTGATCACGTGACTGATCATGCACTGATCACGTGGCTGATCATGCACTGATCACGCAGCTACCATGCACTGGTCACGTGACTGATCATGCACTGATCACGTAATTGATCATGCACTGATCACGTGGCTATCATGCACTGATCACGTGGCTGATCATGCACTGATCACGTGACTGATCATGCACTGATCACGTGACTGATCATGCACTGATCACGTGGCTATCATGCACTATCACGTGGCTGATCATGCACTGATCACGTAGCTATCATGCACTGGTCACGTGACTGATCATGCACTGATCACGTGACTGATCATGCACTGATCACGTGACTGATCATGCACTGATCACGTGGCTGATCATGCACTGATCACGTGACTGATCATGCACTGATCACGTGGCTATCATGCACTGATCACTTGGCTGATCATGCACTGATCACGCAGCTATCATGCACTGGTCACGTGACTGATCATGCACTGATCATGTAATTGATCATGCACTGATCACGTGGCTATCATGCACTGATCACATGGCTGATCATACACTGATCACGTGCCTGGTCATGCACTGATCACATGACTGATCATGCACTGATCACGTGACTGATCATGCACTGATCACGTGGCTATCATGCACTACTCACGTGGCTGATCATGCAATGATCATGTAGCTACCATGTACTGGTCACGTGACTGATCATACACCCATCAGGTGACTGATCATGCACTGATCACGTGGCTATCATGCACTGATCACGTGGCTGATCATGCACTGATCACCTGCCTGATCATGCACTGATCACGTGACTAATCATGCACTGATCACGTAGCAATCATGCACTGATCACCTGGCTGATCATGCACTGATCACGTGGCTATCATGCACTGATCACGTGGCTATCATGCACTGATCACGTGGCTGATCATGCACTGATACCATGACTGAGCATGGACTGATCACATGACTATCATGTAGTGATCACGTGACTTAATGGCGCTGATCATGTGACTGATCATGCGCTGATCATGTTTGCTATCATACACTGATCATGTGCCTCTGGAGGCAATAAACAAAGAGCTGAGTAGGCATGAATCAAACAGTCAGCAGGCAATAATCATGGAACTCAGCTGTGAGGAATCATGCTGCTCAGCTGGCAATAATCAAGCAGCTGAGCAGGCAGGAATTACACAGCACAGCTGGCAATTGTCAAGCAGATGACAGGCAGGAATCATGCAGCTCAGCTGGCAATTGTCAAGCAGATGAGCAGACAGTAATCACGCAGCTCAGCAGGCCCTGATCACGTGACTGAGCATGCACTGTTCACGTGGCTGATCATACACTGATCACGTGATTGATCATGCACTGATCACTTGGATATCATGCACTGATCACGTGGCTGATCATACACTGTTCACGTGTCTGACCATGCACTGATCACGTGGCTGATCATGCACTGATCACGTGACTGATCATGCACTGATCACGTGGCTGATCATGCACTGATCACGCAGCTACCATGCACTGATCACGTGACTGATCATGCACTGATCACGTAATTGATCATGCACTGATCACGTGGCTTATCATGCATTGATCATGTGACTGATCATGTGCTGATCATGTTTGGTGTCACACACTGATCATGTGCATCTGGAGGCAATGAACAAAGAGCTGAGTAGGCAGGAATCAGTCAGCAGGCTATAATCATGGAACTCAGCTCTGAGAAATCATGCTGCTCAGCTGGAAATAATCAAGTAGATGAGCAGGCAGGAATTATGCAGCACAGGTGGCAATAGTCAAGGAGATGACAGGCAGGAATCGTACAGCTCAGCTGGCAATTGTCAAGCAGATGAGCAGACAGTAATCACGCAGCTCAGCAGGCCCTGATCACGTGACTGAGCATGCACTGTTCACGTGGCTGATCACACACTATCACGTGAATGATCATGCACTGATCACGTGGCTATCATGCACTGATCACGTGATTGATCATGCACTGATCACGTAATTGTCATGCACTGATCACGTGGCTATCATGCACTGATCACGTGACTGATCATGCACTGATCACGTAGCTATCATGCACTGATCACGTGGCTGATCATGCACTGATCACGGGACTGATCATGCACTGATCACGGCGCTATCATGCATTGACTACATGACTCACATGCACTGATCACGTGGATGATCATGCACTGATCACGTGACTATCATGCACTGATCACGTGGCTATCATGCACTGATCACGTGGATATCATGCACTGATCACGTGGCTGATCACACACGTATCACATGACTGATCATGCACTGATCACGTGGCTATCATGCACTGATCACGTGGCTGATCATGCACTGATCACGTAGCTACCATGTACTGATCACGTGACTGATCATGCACTGATCACGTAATTGATCATGCACTGATCATGTGGCTGATCATGCACTGATCACGTGACTGATCATGCACTGATCACGTGACTGATCATGCACTGATCACGTGGCTATCATGCACTGCTCATGTGGCTGATCATGCAATGATCACGCAGCTACCATGTACTGGTCACGTGACTGATCATGCACTGATCACGTGGCTGATCATGCACTGATCACGTGACTGATCATGCACTGATCACGTGACTGATCATGCACTGATCACGTGGCTATCATGCACTGATCACGTGGCTGATCATACACTGATCACGCAGCTACCATGCACTGATCACGTGACTGATCATGCACTGATCACGTAACTGATCATGCACTGATCACGTGGCTATCATGCACTGATCACGTGGCTGATCATGCACTGATCACGTGCCTGATCATGCACTGATCACATGACTGATCATGCACTGATCACGTGACTGATCATGCACTGATCACGTGACTGATCATGCACTGATCACGTGGCTATCATGCACTGCTCACGTGGCTGATCATGCACTGATCACGCAGCTATCATGCACTGATCACGTGACTGATCATGCACTGATCACGTGGCTGATCATGCACTGATCACGTGACTGATCATGCACTGATCACGTGGCTATCATGCACTGATCACGTGGCTGATCATGCACTGATCACGCAGCTACCATGTACTGGTCACGTGACTGATCATGCACTGATCATGTAATTGATCATGCACTGATCACGTGGCTATCATGCACTGATCACGTGGCTGATCATACACTGATCACGTGCCTGGTCATGCACTGATCACATGACTGATCATGCACTGATCACGTCACTGATCATGCACTGATCACGTGGCTATCATGCACTACTCACGTGGCTGATCATGCAATGATCATGTAGCTACCATGTACTGGTCACGTGACTGATCATACACTGATCAGGTGACTGATCATGCACTGATCACGTGGCTATCATGCACTGATCACGTGGCTGATCATACACTGATCACCTGCCTGATCATGCACTGATCACGTGACTAATCATGCACTGATCACGTAGCAATCATGCACTGATCACGTGGCTGATCATGCACTGATCACGTGGCTATCATGCACTGATCACGTGGCTATCATGCACTGATCACGTGGCTGATCATGCACTGATACCATGACTGAGCATGGACTGATCACATGACTATCATGTAGTGATCACGTGACTTAATGGCGCTGATCATGTGACTGATCATGCGCTGATCATGTTTGCTATCATACACTGATCATGTGCCTCTGGAGGCAATAAACAAAGAGCTGAGTAGGCATGAATCAAACAGTCAGCAGGCAATAATCATGGAACTCAGCTGTGAGGAATCATGCTGCTCAGCTGGCAATAATCAAGCAGCTGAGCAGGCAGGAATTACACAGCACAGCTGGCAATTGTCAAGCAGATGACAGGCAGGAATCATGCAGCTCAGCTGGCAATTGTCAAGCAGATGAGCAGACAGTAATCACGCAGCTCAGCAGGCCCTGATCACGTGACTGAGCATGCACTGTTCACGTGGCTGATCATACACTGATCACGTGATTGATCATGCACTGATCACTTGGATATCATGCACTGATCACGTGGCTGATCATACACTGTTCACGTGTCTGACCATGCACTGATCACGTGGCTGATCATGCACTGATCACGTGACTGATCATGCACTGATCACGTGGCTGATCATGCACTGATCACGCAGCTACCATGTACTGGTCACATGACTGATCATGCACTGATCACGTAATTGATCATGCACTGATCACGTGGCTTATCATGCATTGATCATGTGACTGATCATGTGCTGATCATGTTTGGTGTCACACACTGATCATGTGCATCTGGAGGCAATGAACAAAGAGCTGAGTAGGCAGGAATCAGTCAGCAGGCTATAATCATGGAACTCAGCTCTGAGAAATCATGCTGCTCAGCTGGAAATAATCAAGTAGATGAGCAGGCAGGAATTATGCAGCACAGGTGGCAATAGTCAAGGAGATGACAGGCAGGAATCGTACAGCTCAGCTGGCAATTGTCAAGCAGATGAGCAGACAGTAATCACGCAGCTCAGCAGGCCCTGATCACGTGACTGAGCATGCACTGTTCACGTGGCTGATCACACACCTATCACGTGACTGATCATGCACTGATCACGTGGCTATCATGCACTGATCACGTGATTGCGCATGCACTGATCACGTAATTGTATGCACTGATCACGTGGCTATCATGCACTGATCACGTGACTGATCATGCACTGATCACGTAGCTATCATGCACTGATCACTTGGCTGATCATGCACTGATCACGGGACTGATCATGCACTGATCACGGCGCTATCATGCATTGACTACATGACTCCACATGCACTGATCACGTGGATGATCATGCACTGATCACGTGACTATCATGCACTGATCACGTGGCTATCATGCACTGATCACGTGGATATCATGCACTGATCACGTGGCTGATCACACACGTATCACATGACTGATCATGCACTGATCACGTGGCTATCATGCACTGATCACGTGGCTGATCATGCAATGATCACGTAGCTATCATGTACTGATCACGTGACTGATCATGCACTGATCACGTAATTGATCATGCACTGATCACGTGGCTGATCATGCACTGATCACGTGACTGATCATGCACTGATCACGTGACTGATCATGCACTGATCACGTGGCTATCATGCACTGCTAACGTGGCTGATCATGCAATGATCACGCAGCTACCATGTACTGGTCACGTGACTGATCATGCACTGATCACGTGGCTGATCATGCACTGATCACGTGACTGATCATGCACTGATCACGTGGCTGATCATGCACTGATCACGTGACTGATCATGCACTGATCACGTGGCTGATCATGCACTGATCACGCAGCTACCATGTACTGGTCACGTGACTGATCATGCACTGATCACGTAATTGATCATGCACTGATCACGTGGCTATCATGCACTGATCACGTGGCTGATCATGCACTGATCACGTGCCTGATCATGCACTGATCACGTGACTGATCATGCACTGATCACGTGGCTATCATGCACTGATCACGTGGCTGATCATGCAATGATCACGTAGCTATCATGTACTGTCACGTGACTGATCATGCACTGATCACGTGACTGATCATGCACTGATCACGTGACTGATCATGCACTGATCATGTGGCTGATCATGCACTGATCACGTGACTGATCATGCACTGATCACGTGGCTATCATGCACTGATCACGTGGCTGATCATGCACTGATCACGCAGCTACCATGTACTGGTCACGTGACTGATCATGCACTGATCATGTAATTGATCATGCACTGATCACGTGGCTATCATGCACTGATCACATGGCTGGTCATACACTGATCACGTGCCTGGTCATGCACTGATTACATGACTGATCATGCACTGATCACGTCACTGATCATGCACTGATCACGTGGCTATCATGCACTACTCACGTGGCTGATCATGCAATGATCATGTAGCTACCATGTACCGGTCACGTGACTGATCATACACCCATCAGTGACTGATCATGCACTGATCACGTGGCTATCATGCACTGATCATGTGGCTGATCATACACTGATCACCTGCCTGGTCATGCACAGATCACGTGACTAATCATGCACTGATCACGTAGCAATCATTCACTGATCACCTGGCTGATCATGCACTGATCACGTGGCTATCATGCACTGATCACGTGGCTATCATGCACTGATCACGTGTCTGATCATGCACTGATACCATGACTGAGCATGGACTGGTCACATGACTATCATGTAGTGATCACGTGACTTAATGGGGCTGACCATGTGACTGATCATGCGCTGATCATGTTTGCTATCATACACTGATCATGTGCCTCTGGAGGCAATAAACAAAGAGCTGAGTAGGCATGAATCAAACAGTCAGCAGGCAATAATCATGGAACTCAGCTGTGAGGAATCATGCTGCTCAGCTGGCAATAATCAAGCAGCTGAGCAGGCAGGAATTACACAGCACAGCTGGCAATTGTCAAGCAGATGACAGGCAGGAATCATGCAGCTCAGCTGGCAATTGTCAAGCAGATGAGCAGACAGTAATCACGCAGCTCAGCAGGCCCTGATCACGTGACTGAGCATGCACTGTTCACGTGGCTGATCATACACTGATCACGTGATTGATCATGCACTGATCACTTGGATATCATGCACTGATCACGTGGCTAATCATACACTGTTCACGTGTCTGACCATGCACTGATCACGTGGCTGATCATGCACTGATCACGTGATTGATCATGCACTTATCACGTGGCTGATCATGCACTGATCACGCAGCTACCATGCACTGGTCACATGACTGATCATGCACTGATCACGTAATTGATCATGCACTGATCACCTGGCTTATCATGCATTGATCATGTGACTGATCATGTGCTGATCATGTTTGGTGTCACACACTGATCATGTGCATCTGGAGGCAATGAACAAAGAGCTGAGTAGGCAGGAATCAGTCAGCAGGCTATAATCATGGAACTCAGCTCTGAGAAATCATGCTGCTCAGCTGGAAATAATCAAGTAGATGAGCAGGCAGGAATTATGCAGCACAGGTGGCAATAGTCAAGGAGATGACAGGCAGGAATCGTACAGCTCAGCTGGCAATTGTCAAGCAGATGAGCAGACAGTAATCACGCAGCTCAGCAGGCCCTGATCACGTGACTGAGCATGCACTGTTCACGTCGCTGATCACACACCTATCACGTGAATGATCATGCACTGATCACGTGGCTCATGCACTGATCACGTGATTGATCATGCACTGATCACGTAATTGTCATGCACTGATCACGTGGCTATCATGCACTGATCATGTGACTGATCATGCACTGATCACGTAGCTATCATGCACTGATCACGTGGCTGATCATACACTCATCACGGGACTGATCATGCACTGATCACGGCGCTATCATGCATTGACTACATGACTCACATGCACTGATCACGTGGATGATCATGCACTGATCACGTGACTATCATGCACTAATCACGTGGCTATCATGCACTGATCAGGTGGATATCATGCACTGATCACGTGGCTGATCACACACGTATCACATGACTGATCATGCACTGATCACGTGGCTATCATGCACTGATCACGTGGCTGATCATGCACTGATCACGTAGCTACCATGTACTGGTCACGTGACTGATCATGCACTGATCACGTAATTGATCATGCACTGATCACGTGGCTGATCATGCACTGATCACGTGACTGATCATGCACTGATCACGTGACTGATCATGCACTGATCACGTGGCTATCATGCACTGCTCATGTGGCTGATCATGCAATGATCACGCAGCTACCATGCACTGATCACGTGACTGATCATGCACTGATCACGTGGCTGATCATGCACTGATCACGTGACTGATCATGCACTGATCACGTGACTGATCATGCACTGATCACGTGACTGATCATGCACTGATCACGTGGCTGATCATACACTGATCACGCAGCTACCATGCACTGGTCACGTGACTGATCATGCACTGATCACGTAATTGATCATGCACTGATCACGTGGCTATCATGCACTGATCACATGGCTGATCATGCACTGATCACGTGCCTGATCATGCACTGATCACGTGACTGATCATGCACTGATCACGTGGCTATCATGCACTATCACGTGGCTGATCATGCACTGATCACGTAGCTATCATGCACTGATCACGTGACTGATCATGCACTGATCACGTGACTGATCATGCACTGATCACGTGACTGATCATGCACTGATCACGTGGCTGATCATGCACTGATCACGTGACTGATCATGCACTGATCACGTGGCTATCATGCACTGATCACGTGGCTGGTCATACACTGATCACGCAGCTATCATGCACTGATCACGTGACTGATCATGCACTGATGATGTAATTGATCATGCACTGATCACGTGGCTATCATGCACTGATCACATGGCTGGTCATACACTGATCACGTGCCTGGTCATGCACAGATTACATGACTGATCATGCACTGATCACGTCACTGATCATGCACTGATCACGTGGCTATCATGCACTACTCACGTGGCTGATCATGCAATGATCATGTAGCTACCATGTACTGGTCACGTGACTGATCATACACCCATCAGGTGACTGATCATGCACTGATCACGTGGCTATCATGCACTGATCATGTGGCTGGTCATACACTGATCACCTGCCTGGTCATGCACAGATCACGTGACTAATCATGAACTGATCACGTAGCAATCATTCACTGATCACCTGGCTGATCATGCACTGATCACGTGGCTATCATGCAATGATCACGTGGCTATCATGCACTGATCACGTGTCTGATCATGCACTGATACCATGACTGAGCATGGACTGGTCACATGACTATCATGTAGTGATCACGTGACTTAATGGGGCTGATCATGTGACTGATCATGCGCTGAGCATGTTTGCTATCATACACTGATCATGTGCCTCTGGAGGCAATAAACAAAGAGCTGAGTAGGCATGAATCAAACAGTCAGCAGGCAATAATCATGGAACTCAGCTGTGAGGAATCATGCTGCTCAGCTGGCAATAATCAAGCAGCTGAGCAGGCAGGAATTACACAGCACAGCTGGCAATTGTCAAGCAGATGACAGGCAGGAATCATGCAGCTCAGCTGGCAATTGTCAAGCAGATGAGCAGACAGTAATCACGCAGCTCAGCAGGCCCTGATCACGTGACTGAGCATGCACTGTTCACCTGGCTGATCATACACTGATCACGTGATTGATCAAGCATTGATCACTTGGATATCATGCACTGATCACGTGGCTAATCATACACTGTTCACGTGTCTGACCATGCACTGATCACGTGGCTGATCATGCACTGAACACGTGATTGAACATGCACTTATCACGTGGCTGATCATGCAGTGATCACGCAGCTACCATGTACTGGTCACATGACTGATCATGCACTGATCACGTAATTGATCATGCACTGATCACCTGGCTTATCATGCATTCATCATGTGACTGATCATGTGCTGATCATGTTTGGTGTCACACACTGATCATGTGCATCTGGAGGCAATGAACAAAGAGCTGAGTAGGCAGGAATCAGTCAGCAGGCTATAATCATGGAACTCAGCTCTGAGAAATCATGCTGCTCAGCTGGAAATAATCAAGTAGATGAGCAGGCAGGAATTATGCAGCACAGGTGGCAATAGTCAAGGAGATGACAGGCAGGAATCGTACAGCTCAGCTGGCAATTGTCAAGCAGATGAGCAGACAGTAATCACGCAGCTCAGCAGGCCCTGATCACGTGACTGAGCATGCACTGTTCACGTCGCTGATCACACACCTATCATGTGAATGATCATGCACTGATCACGTGGCTCTCATGCACTGATCACGTGATTGCGCATGCACTGATCACGTAATTGTATGCACTACTCACGTGGCTATCATGCACTGATCATGTGACTGATCATGCACTGATCACGTAGCTATCATGCACTGATCACTTGGCTGATCATACACTCATCACGGGACTGATCGTGCACTGAATACGGTGCTATCATGCATTGACTACATGACTCCACATGCACTGATCACGTGACTGATCATGCACTGATCACGTGACTATCATGCACTAATCACGTGGCTATCATTCACTGATCACGTGGATATCATGCACTGATCACGTGGCTGATCACACACGTATCACATGACTGATCATGCACTGATCACGTGGCTATCATGCACTGATCACGTGGCTGATCATGCAATGATCACGTAGCTACCATGTACTGGTCACGTGACTGATCATGCACTGATCACGTAATTGATCATGCACTGATCACGTGGCTGATCATGCACTGATCACGTGACTGATCATGCACTGATCACGTGACTGATCATGCACTGATCACGTGGCTATCATGCACTGCTAATGTGGCTGATCATGAAATGATCACGCAGCTACCATGTACTGGTCACGTGACTGATCATGCACTGATCATGTGGCTGATCATGCACTGATCACGTGACTGATCATGCACTGATCACGTGACTGATCATGCACTGATCACGTGGCTGGTCATACACTGATCACGCAGCTACCATGCACTGGTCACGTGACTGATCATGCACTGATCATGTAATTGATCATGCACTGATCACGTGGCTATCATGCACTGATCACATGGCTGGTCATACACTGATCACGTGCCTGGTCATGCACTGATCACATGACTGATCATGCACTGATCACGTGGCTATCATGCACTATCACGTGGCTGATCATGCACTGATCATGTAGCTACCATGTACTGGTCACGTGACTGATCATGCACTGATCAGGTGACTGATCATGCACTGATCACGTGACTGATCATGCACTGATCACGTGGCTGATCATGCACTGATCACGTGACTGATCATGCACTGATCACGTGGCTATCATGCACTGATCACGTGGCTGATCATGCACTGATCACGCAGCTATCATGCACTGATCACGTGACTGATCATGCACTGATCATGTAATTGATCATGCACTGATCACGTGGCTATCATGCACTGATCACATGGCTGATCATACACTGATCACGTGCCTGGTCATGCACAGATTACATGACTGATCATGCACTGATCACGTGACTGATCATGCACTGATCACGTGGCTATCATGCACTACTCACGTGGCTGATCATGCAATGATCATGTAGCTACCATGTACCGGTCACGTGACTGATCATACACCCATCAGGTGACTGATCATGCACTGATCACGTGGCTATCATGCACTGATCATGTGGCTGATCATACACTGATCACCTGCCTGGTCATGCACTGATCACGTGACTAATCATGCACTGATCACGTAGCAATCATGCACTGATCACCTGGCTGATCATGCACTGATCACGTGGCTATCATGCACTGATCACGTGGCTATCATGCACTGATCACGTGGCTGATCATGCACTGATACCATGACTGAGCATGGACTGATCACATGACTATCATGTAGTGATCACGTGACTTAATGGGGCTGATCATGTGACTGATCATGCGCTGATCATGTTTGCTATCATACACTGATCATGTGCCTCTGGAGGCAATAAACAAAGAGCTGAGTAGGCATGAATCAAACAGTCAGCAGGCAATAATCATGGAACTCAGCTGTGAGGAATCATGCTGCTCAGCTGGCAATAATCAAGCAGCTGAGCAGGCAGGAATTACACAGCACAGCTGGCAATTGTCAAGCAGATGACAGGCAGGAATCATGCAGCTCAGCTGGCAATTGTCAAGCAGATGAGCAGACAGTAATCACGCAGCTCAGCAGGCCCTGATCACGTGACTGAGCATGCACTGTTCACGTGGCTGATCATACACTGATCACGTGATTGATCATGCACTGATCACTTGGATATCATGCACTGATCACGTGGCTGATCATACACTGTTCACGTGTCTGACCATGCACTGATCACGTGGCTGATCATGCACTGATCACGTGACTGATCATGCACTGATCACGTGGCTGATCATGCACTGATCACGCAGCTACCATGCACTGGTCACATGACTGATCATGCACTGATCACGTAATTGATCATGCACTGATCACCTGGCTTATCATGCATTGATCATGTGACTGATCATGTGCTGATCATGTTTGGTGTCACACACTGATCATGTGCATCTGGAGGCAATGAACAAAGAGCTGAGTAGGCAGGAATCAGTCAGCAGGCTATAATCATGGAACTCAGCTCTGAGAAATCATGCTGCTCAGCTGGCAATAATCAAGTAGATGAGCAGGCAGGAATTATGCAGCACAGGTGGCAATAGTCAAGGAGATGACAGGCAGGAATCGTACAGCTCAGCTGGCAATTGTCAAGCAGATGAGCAGACAGTAATCACGCAGCTCAGCAGGCCCTGATCACGTGACTGAGCATGCACTGATCACGTGGCTGATCACACACTATCACGTGAATGATCATGCACTGATCACGTGGCTCTCATGCACTGATCACGTGATTGCGCATGCACTGATCACGTAATTGTCATGCACTGATCACGTGGCTATCATGCACTGATCATGTGACTGATCATGCACTGATCACGTAGCTATCATGCACTGATCACGTGGCTGATCATACACTGATCACGGGACTGATCATGCACTGATCACGGCGCTATCATGCATTGACTACATGACTCACATGCACTGATCACGTGGATGATCATGCACTGATCACGTGACTATCATGCACTGATCACGTGGCTATCATGCACTGATCACGTGGATATCATGCACTGATCACGTGGCTGATCACACACGTATCACATGA
Organism: Bos javanicus; assembly: GCF_032452875.1. Classification (NCBI taxonomy): domain Eukaryota; kingdom Metazoa; phylum Chordata; class Mammalia; order Artiodactyla; family Bovidae; genus Bos; species Bos javanicus. The sequence goes on along the minus strand of NW_026894262.1, from coordinate 37,116 downwards.
CTGATCATGCACTGATCACGTGGCTATCATGCACTGATCACGTGGCTGATCATGCAATGATCACGTAGCTACCATGTACTGATCACGTGACTGATCATGCACTGATCACGTGATTGATCATGCACTGATCATGTGGCTGATCATGCACTGATCACGTGACTGATCATGCACTGATCACGTGACTGATCATGCACTGATCACGTGGCTATCATGCACTGCTAATGTGGCTGATCATGCAATGATCACGCAGCTACCATGTACTGGTCACGTGACTGATCATGCACTGATCACGTGGCTGATCATGCACTGATCACGTGACTGATCATGCACTGATCACGTGACTGATCATGCACTGATCACGTGACTGATCATGCACTGATCACGTGGCTGATCATGCACTGATCACGCAGCTACCATGTACTGGTCACGTGACTGATCATGCACTGATCACGTAATTGATCATGCACTGATCACGTGGCTATCATGCACTGATCACGTGGCTGATCATGCACTGATCACGTGGCTGATCATGCACTGATCACATGACTGATCATGCACTGATCACGTGGCTATCATGCACTGATCACGTGGCTGATCATGCACTGATCATGTAGCTACCATGTACTGGTCACGTGACTGATCATGCACTGATCACGTGACTGATCATGCACTGATCACGTGACTGATCATGCACTGATCATGTGGCTGATCATGCACTGATCACGTGACTGATCATGCACTGATCACGTGGCTATCATGCACTGATCACGTGGCTGATCATGCACTGATCACGCAGCTACCATGCACTGATCACGTGACTGATCATGCACTGATCATGTAATTGATCATGCACTGATCACGTGGCTATCATGCACTGATCACATGGCTGGTCATACACTGATCACGTGCCTGATCATGCACTGATCACATGACTGATCATGCACTGATCACGTCACTGATCATGCACTGATCACGTGGCTATCATGCACTATCACGTGGCTGATCATGCAATGATCATGTAGCTACCATGTACTGGTCACGTGACTGATCATACACTGATCAGTGACTGATCATGCACTGATCACGTGGCTATCATGCACTGATCACGTGGCTGATCATACACTGATCACCTGCCTGGTCATGCACAGATCACGTGACTAATCATGCACTGATCACGTAGCAATCATGCACTGATCACCTGGCTGATCATGCACTGATCACGTGGCTATCATGCAATGATCACGTGGCTATCATGCACTGATCACGTGGCTGATCATGCACTGATACCATGACTGAGCATGGACTGATCACATGACTATCATGTAGTGATCACGTGACTTAATGGGGCTGATCATGTGACTGATCATGCGCTGATCATGTTTGCTATCATACACTGATCATGTGCCTCTGGAGGCAATAAACAAAGAGCTGAGTAGGCATGAATCAAACAGTCAGCAGGCAATAATCATGGAACTCAGCTGTGAGGAATCATGCTGCTCAGCTGGCAATAATCAAGCAGCTGAGCAGGCAGGAATTACACAGCACAGCTGGCAATTGTCAAGCAGATGACAGGCAGGAATCATGCAGCTCAGCTGGCAATTGTCAAGCAGATGAGCAGACAGTAATCACGCAGCTCAGCAGGCCCTGATCACGTGACTGAGCATGCACTGTTCACGTGGCTGATCATACACTGATCACGTGACTGATCATGCACTGATCACTTGGATATCATGCACTGATCACGTGGCTAATCATACACTGTTCACGTGTCTGAACATGCACTGATCACGTGGCTGATCATGCACTGATCACGTGATTGATCATGCACTGATCACGTGGCTGATCATGCACTGATCACGCAGCTATCATGTACTGGTCACATGACTGATCATGCACTGATCACGTAATTGATCATGCACTGATCACCTGGCTTATCATGCATTCATCATGTGACTGATCATGTGCTGATCATGTTTGGTGTCACACACTGATCATGTGCATCTGGAGGCAATGAACAAAGAGCTGAGTAGGCAGGAATCAGTCAGCAGGCTATAATCATGGAACTCAGCTCTGAGAAATCATGCTGCTCAGCTGGAAATAATCAAGTAGATGAGCAGGCAGGAATTATGCAGCACAGGTGGCAATAGTCAAGGAGATGACAGGCAGGAATCGTACAGCTCAGCTGGCAATTGTCAAGCAGATGAGCAGACAGTAATCACGCAGCTCAGCAGGCCCTGATCACGTGACTGAGCATGCACTGATCACGTGGCTGATCACACACCTATCATGTGACTGATCATGCACTGATCACGTGGCTATCATGCACTGATCACGTGATTGATCATGCACTGATCACGTAATTGTATGCACTGATCACGTGGCTATCATGCACTGATCACGTGACTGATCATGCACTGATCACGTAGCTATCATGCACTGATCACTTGGCTGATCATACACTCATCACGGGACTGATCATGCACTGATCACGGGCTATCATGCATTGACTACATGACTCCACATGCACTGATCACGTGGATGATCATGCACTGATCACGTGACTATCATGCACTAATCACGTGGCTATCATTCACTGATCAGGTGGATATCATGCACTGATCACGTGGCTGATCACACACGTATCACATGACTGATCATGCACTGATCACGTGGCTATCATGCACTGATCACGTGGCTGATCATGCAATGATCACGTAGCTACCATGCACTGATCACGTGACTGATCATGCACTGATCACGTAATTGATCATGCACTGATCATGTGGCTGATCATGCACTGATCACGTGACTGATCATGCACTGATCACGTGACTGATCATGCACTGATCACGTGGCTATCATGCACTGCTAATGTGGCTGATCATGAAATGATCACGCAGCTACCATGTACTGGTCACGTGACTGATCATGCACTGATCACGTGGCTGATCAGCACTGATCACGTGACTGATCATGCACTGATCACGTGACTGATCATGCACTGATCACGTGACTGATCATGCACTGATCACGTGGCTGATCATGCACTGATCACGCAGCTACCATGTACTGATCACGTGACTGATCATGCACTGATCACGTAATTGATCATGCACTGATCACGTGGCTATCATGCACTGATCACGTGGCTGATCATGCACTGATCACGTGCCTGATCATGCACTGATCACATGACTGATCATGCACTGATCACGTGGCTATCATGCACTGATCACGTGGCTGATCATGCACTGATCATGTAGCTATCATGCACTGGTCACGTGACTGATCATGCACTGATCACGTGACTGATCATGCACTGATCACGTGACTGATCATGCACTGATCACGTGGCTGATCATGCACTGATCACGTGACTGATCATGCACTGATCACGTGGCTATCATGCACTGATCACGTGGCTGATCATACACTGATCACGCAGCTATCATGCACTGATCACGTGACTGATCATGCACTGATGGCGTAATTGATCATGCACTGATCACGTGGCTATCATGCACTGATCACATGGCTGGTCATACACTGATCACGTGCCTGGTCATGCACTGATCACATGACTGATCATGCACTGATCACGTCACTGATCATGCACTGATCACGTGGCTATCATGCACTATCACGTGGCTGATCATGCAATGATCATGTAGCTACCATGTACCTGTCACGTGACTGATCATACACCCATCAGGTGACTGATCATGCACTGATCACGTGGCTATCATGCACTGATCACGTGGCTGATCATACACTGATCACCTGCCTGATCATGCACTGATCACGTGACTAATCATGCACTGATCACGTAGCAATCATGCACTGATCACCTGGCTGATCATGCACTGATCACGTGGCTATCATGCAATGATCACGTGGCTATCATGCACTGATCACGTGGCTGATCATGCACTGATACCATGACTGAGCATGGACTGATCACATGACTATCATGTAGTGATCACGTGACTTAATGGGGCTGATCATGTGACTGATCATGCGCTGATCATGTTTGCTATCATACACTGATCATGTGCCTCTGGAGGCAATAAACAAAGAGCTGAGTAGGCATGAATCAAACAGTCAGCAGGCAATAATCATGGAACTCAGCTGTGAGGAATCATGCTGCTCAGCTGGCAATAATCAAGCAGCTGAGCAGGCAGGAATTACACAGCACAGCTGGCAATTGTCAAGCAGATGACAGGCAGGAATCATGCAGCTCAGCTGGCAATTGTCAAGCAGATGAGCAGACAGTAATCACGCAGCTCAGCAGGCCCTGATCACGTGACTGAGCATGCACTGTTCACGTGGCTGATCATACACTGATCACGTGATTGATCATGCACTGATCACTTGGATATCATGCACTGATCACGTGGCTAATCATACACTGTTCACGTGTCTGACCATGCACTGATCACGTGGCTGATCATGCACTGAACACGTGATTGAACATGCACTTATCACGTGGCTGATCATGCACTGATCACGCAGCTACCATGCACTGGTCACATGACTGATCATGCACTGATCACGTAATTGATCATGCACTGATCACCTGGCTTATCATGCATTCATCATGTGACTGATCATGTGCTGATCATGTTTGGTGTCACACACTGATCATGTGCATCTGGAGGCAATGAACAAAGAGCTGAGTAGGCAGGAATCAGTCAGCAGGCTATAATCATGGAACTCAGCTCTGAGAAATCATGCTGCTCAGCTGGAAATAATCAAGTAGATGAGCAGGCAGGAATTATGCAGCACAGGTGGCAATAGTCAAGGAGATGACAGGCAGGAATCGTACAGCTCAGCTGGCAATTGTCAAGCAGATGAGCAGACAGTAATCACGCAGCTCAGCAGGCCCTGATCACGTGACTGAGCATGCACTGTTCACGTGGCTGATCACACACTGATCATGTGAATGATCATGCACTGATCACGTGGCTTCATGCACTGATCACGTGATTGCGCATGCACTGATCACGTAATTGTATGCACTGATCACGTGGCTGATCATGCACTGATCATGTGACTGATCATGCACTGATCACGTAGCTATCATGCACTGATCACTTGGCTGATCATACACTCATCACGGGACTGATCATGCACTGATCACGGCGCTATCATGCATTGACTACATGACTCCACATGCACTGATCACGTGGATGATCATGCACTGATCACGTGACTATCATGCACTGATCACGTGGCTATCATTCACTGATCAGGTGGATATCATGCACTGATCACGTGGCTGATCACACACGTATCACATGACTGATCATGCACTGATCACGTGGCTATCATGCACTGATCACGTGGCTGATCATGCACTGATCACGTAGCTATCATGTACTGATCACGTGACTGATCATGCACTGATCACGTAATTGATCATGCACTGATCATGTGGCTGATCATGCACTGATCACGTGACTGATCATGCACTGATCACGTGACTGATCATGCACTGATCACGTAGCTATCATGCACTGCTAATGTGGCTGATCATGCAATGATCAAGAAGCTACCATGTACTGGTCACGTGACTGATCATGCACTGATCATGTGGCTGATCATGCACTGATCACGTGACTGATCATGCACTGATCACGTGACTGATCATGCACTGATCACGTGGCTGATCATGCACTGATCACGTGGCTGATCATGCACTGATCACGCAGCTACCATGCACTGATCACGTGACTGATCATGCACTGATCACGTAATTGATCATGCACTGATCACGTGGCTATCATGCACTGATCACGTGGCTGATCATGCACTGATCACGTGCCTGATCATGCACTGATCACATGACTGATCATGCACTGATCACGTGGCTGATCATGCACTATCACGTGGCTGATCATGCACTGATCATGTAGCTATCATGTACTGATCACGTGACTGATCATGCACTGATCACGTGACTGATCATGCACTGATCACGTGGCTGATCATGCACTGATCACGTGGCTGATCATGCACTGATCACGTGACTGATCATGCACTGATCACGTGGCTATCATGCACTGATCACGTGGCTGATCATGCACTGATCACGCAGCTATCATGCACTGATCACGTGACTGATCATGCACTGATCACGTAATTGATCATGCACTGATCACGTGGCTATCATGCACTGATCACATGGCTGGTCATGCACTGATCACGTGCCTGATCATGCACTGATCACATGACTGATCATGCACTGATCACGTGACTGATCATGCACTGATCACGTGGCTATCATGCACTGATCACGTGGCTGATCATGCAATGATCATGTAGCTATCATGTACTGGTCACGTGACTGATCATGCACTGATCAGTGACTGATCATGCACTGATCACGTGGCTATCATGCACTGATCATGGCTGATCATACACTGATCACGTGCCTGATCATGCACTGATCACGTGACTGATCATGCACTGATCACGTAGCAATCATGCACTGATCACGTGGCTGATCATGCACTGATCACGTGGCTATCATGCACTGATCACGTGGCTATCATGCACTGATCACGTGGCTGATCATGCACTGATACCGTGACTGAGCATGGACTGATCACATGACTATCATGTAGTGATCACGTGACTTAATGGGGCTGATCATGTGACTGATCATGCGCTGATCATGTTTGCTATCATACACTGATCATGTGCCTCTGGAGGCAATAAACAAAGAGCTGAGTAGGCATGAATCAAACAGTCAGCAGGCAATAATCATGGAACTCAGCTGTGAGGAATCATGCTGCTCAGCTGGCAATAATCAAGCAGCTGAGCAGGCAGGAATTACACAGCACAGCTGGCAATTGTCAAGCAGATGACAGGCAGGAATCATGCAGCTCAGCTGGCAATTGTCAAGCAGATGAGCAGACAGTAATCACGCAGCTCAGCAGGCCCTGATCACGTGACTGAGCATGCACTGTTCACGTGGCTGATCATACACTGATCACGTGACTGATCATGCACTGATCACTTGATATCATGCACTGATCACGTGGCTGATCATACACTGTTCACGTGTCTGATCATGCACTGATCACGTGGCTGATCATGCACTGATCACGTGACTGATCATGCACTGATCACGTGGCTGATCATGCACTGATCACGTGGCTGACATGCACTGATCACGTGACTGATCATGCACTGATCACGTGACTGATCATGCACTGATCACGTGGCTTATCATGCACTGATCATGTGACTGATCATGTGCTGATCATGTTTGGTGTCACACACTGATCATGTGCATCTGGAGGCAATGAACAAAGAGCTGAGTAGGCAGGAATCAGTCAGCAGGCAATAATCATGGAACTCAGCTCTGAGAAATCATGCTGCTCAGCTGGCAATAATCATGCAGATGAGCAGGCAGGAATTATGCAGCACAGGTGGCAATGTCAAGGAGATGACAGGCAGGAATCGTACAGCTCAGCTGGCAATTGTCAAGCAGATGAGCAGACAGTAATCACGCAGCTCAGCAGGCACTGATCACGTGACTGAGCATGCACTGTTCACGTCGCTGATCACACACTGATCACGTGACTGATCATGCACTGATCACGTGGCTATCATGCACTGATCACGTGATTGATCATGCACTGATCACGTAACTGTCATGCACTGATCACGTGGCTATCATGCACTGATCACGTGACTGATCATGCACTGATCACGTGGCTATCATGCACTGATCACGTGGCTGATCATACACTGATCACGGGACTGATCATGCACTGATCACGGCGCTATCATGCACTGACACATGACTGACATGCACTGATCACGTGGCTGATCATGCACTGATCACGTGACGATCATGCACTGATCACGTGGCTATCATGCACTGATCACGTGGATATCATGCACTGATCACGTGGCTGATCACACACTGATCACGTGACTGATCATGCACTGATCACGTGGCTATCATGCACTGATCACGTGGCTGATCATGCACTGATCACGTAGCTACCATGCACTGATCACGTGACTGATCATGCACTGATCACGTAATTGATCATGCACTGATCACGTGGCTGATCATGCACTGATCACGTGACTGATCATGCACTGATCACGTGACTGATCATGCACTGATCACGTGGCTATCATGCACTGCTCACGTGGCTGATCATGCACTGATCACGCAGCTATCATGCACTGATCACGTGACTGATCATGCACTGATCACGTGGCTGATCATGCACTGATCACGTGACTGATCATGCACTGATCACGTGACTGATCATGCACTGATCACGTGACTGATCATGCACTGATCACGTGGCTGATCATGCACTGATCACGCAGCTATCATGCACTGATCACGTGACTGATCATGCACTGATCACGTAATTGATCATGCACTGATCACGTGGCTATCATGCACTGATCACGTGGCTGATCATGCACTGATCACGTGACTGATCATGCACTGATCACGTGACTGATCATGCACTGATCACGTGGCTATCATGCACTGATCACGTGCTGATCATGCACTGATCACGTGGTATCATGCACTGATCACGTGACTGATCATGCACTGATCACGTGACTGATCATGCACTGATCACGTGACTGATCATGCACTGATCACGTGGCTGATCATGCACTGATCACGTGACTGATCATGCACTGATCACGTGGCTATCATGCACTGATCACGTGGCTGATCATGCACTGATCACGCAGCTATCATGCACTGATCACGTGACTGATCATGCACTGATCACGTAACTGATCATGCACTGATCACGTGGCTATCATGCACTGATCACGTGGCTGATCATGCACTGATCACGTGGCTGATCATGCACTGATCACATGACTGATCATGCACTGATCACGTCACTGATCATGCACTGATCACGTGGCTATCATGCACTACTCACGTGGCTGATCATGCAATGATCACGTAGCTACCATGTACTGGTCACGTGACTGATCATGCACTGATCACGTGACTGATCATGCACTGATCACGTGGCTATCATGCACCGATCACGTGGCTGATCATGCACTGATCACGTGCCTGATCATGCACTGATCACGTGACTGATCATGCACTGATCACGTAGCTATCATGCACTGATCACCTGGCTGATCATGCACTGATCACGTGGCTATCATGCACTGATCACGTGGCTATCATGCACTGATCACGTGGCTGATCATGCACTGATACCGTGACTGAGCATGGACTGATCACATGACTATCATGTACTGATCACGTGACTTAATGGGGCTGATCATGTGACTGATCATGCGCTGATCATGTTTGCTATCATACACTGATCATGTGCCTCTGGAGGCAATAAACAAAGAGCTGAGAGGGCATGAATCAAACAGTCAGCAGGCAATAATCATGGAACTCAGCTGTGAGGAATCATGCTGCTCAGCTGGCAATAATTAAGCAGCTGAGCAGGCAGGAATTACACAGCACAGCTGGCAATTGTCAAGCAGATGACAGGCAGGAATCATGCAGCTCAGCAGGCAATTGTCAAGCAGATGAGCAGACAGTAATCACGCAGCTCAGCAGGCCCTGATCACGTGACTGAGCATGCACTGTTCACGTCGCTGATCATACACTGATCACGTGATTGATCATGCACTGATCACTTGGATATCATGCACTGATCACGTGGCTGATCATACACTGTTCACGTGTCTGATCATGCACTGATCACGTGGCTGATCATGCACTGATCACGTGACTGATCATGCACTGATCACGTGGCTGATCATGCACTGATCACGTGGCTGATCATGCACTGATCACGTGACTGATCATGCACTGATCACGTGACTGATCATGCACTGATCACGTGGCTTATCATGCACTGATCATGTGACTGATCATGTGCTGATCATGTTTGGTGTCACACACTGATCATGTGCATCTGGAGGCAATGAACAAAGAGCTGAGTAGGCAGAATCAGTCAGCAGGCTATAATCATGGAACTCAGCTTGAGAAATCATGCTGCTCAGCTGGCAATAATCAAGTAGATGAGCAGGCAGGAATCATGCAGCACAGGTGGCAATTGTCAAGGAGATGACACGCAGGAATCGTACAGCTCAGCTGGCAATTGTCAAGCAGATGAGCAGACAGTAATCACGCAGCTCAGCAGGCCCTGATCACGTGACTGAGCATGCACTGATCACGTGGCTGATCACACACTGATCATGTGAATGATCATGCACTGATCACGTGGCTCTCATGCACTGATCACGTGATTGATCATGCACTGATCACGTGATTGATCATGCACTGCTCACGTGGCTGATCATGCACTGATCACGTGACTGATCATGCACTGATCACGTAGCTATCATGCACTGATCACGTGGCTGATCATACACTGATCACGGGACTGATCATGCACTGATCACGGGCTATCATGCATTGACTACATGACTCACATGCACTGATCACGTGATGATCATGCACTGATCACGTGACTATCATGCACTGATCACGTGGCTATCATGCACTGATCACGTGGATATCATGCACTGATCACGTGGCTGATCATGCACGTATCACATGACTGATCATGCACTGATCACGTGGCTATCATGCACTGATCACGTGGCTGATCATGCAATGATCACGTAGCTACCATGTACTGGTCACGTGACTGATCATGCACTGATCACGTAATTGATCATGCACTGATCACGTGGCTGATCATGCACTGATCACGTGACTGATCATGCACTGATCACGTGACTGATCATGCACTGATCACGTGGCTATCATGCACTGCTCATGTACTGATCATGCAATGATCACGCAGCTATCATGCACTGATCACGTGACTGATCATGCACTGATCATGTGGCTGATCATGCACTGATCACGTGACTGATCATGCACTGATCACGTGGCTATCATGCACTGATCACGTGGCTGATCATGCACTGATCACGCAGCTACCATGCACTGATCACGTGACTGATCATGCACTGATCATGTAATTGATCATGCACTGATCACGTGGCTATCATGCACTGATCACGTGGCTGGTCATGCACTGATCACGTGCCTGATCATGCACAGATTACATGACTGATCATGCACTGATCACGTGACTGATCATGCACTGATCACGTGGCTATCATGCACTACTCACGTGGCTGATCATGCAATGATCATAGCTACCATGTACAGGTCACGTGACTGATCATACACTGATCAGTGACTGATCATGCACTGATCACGTGGCTATCATGCACTGATCATGTGGCTGATCATGCACTGATCACGTGCCTGATCATGCACAGATCACGTGTCTGATCATGAACTGATCACGTAGCAATCATTCACTGATCACCTGGCTGATCATGCACTGATCACGTGGCTATCATGCAATGATCACGTGGCTATCATGCACTGATCACGTGTCTGATCATGCACTGATACCATGACTGAGCATGGACTGGTCACATGACTATCATGTAGTGATCACGTGACTTAATGGGGCTGACCATGTGACTGATCATGCGCTGAGCATGTTTGCTATCATACACTGATCATGTGCCTCTGGAGGCAATAAACAAAGAGCTGAGTAGGCATGAATCAAACAGTCAGCAGGCAATAATCATGGAACTCAGCTGTGAGGAATCATGCTGCTCAGCTGGCAATAATCAAGCAGCTGAGCAGGCAGGAATTACACAGCACAGCTGGCAATTGTCAAGCAGATGACAGGCAGGAATCATGCAGCTCAGCTGGCAATTGTCAAGCAGATGAGCAGACAGGAATCACGCAGCTCAGCAGGCCCTGATCACGTGACTGAGCATGCACTGTTCACCTGGCTGATCATACACTGATCACGTGATTGATCAAGCATTGATCACTTGGCTATCATGCACTGATCACGTGGCTAATCATACACTGTTCACGTGTCTGACCATGCACTGATCACGTGGCTGATCATGCACTGAACACGTGATTGAACATGCACTTATCACGTGGCTGATCATGCAGTGATCACGCAGCTACCATGTACTGGTCACATGACTGATCATGCACTGATCACGTAATTGATCATGCACTGATCACCTGGCTTATCATGCATTCATCATGTGACTGATCATGTGCTGATCATGTTTGGTGTCACACACTGATCATGTGCATCTGGAGGCAATGAACAAAGAGCTGAGTAGGCAGGAATCAGTCAGCAGGCTATAATCATGGAACTCAGCTCTGAGAAATCATGCTGCTCAGCTGGAAATAATCAAGTAGATGAGCAGGCAGGAATTATGCAGCACAGGTGGCAATAGTCAAGGAGATGACAGGCAGGAATCGTACAGCTCAGCTGGCAATTGTCAAGCAGATGAGCAGACAGTAATCACGCAGCTGATCAGGCCCTGATCACGTGACTGAGCATGCACTGTTCACGTCGCTGATCACACACCTATCATGTGAATGATCATGCACTGATCACGTGGCTCTCATGCACTGATCACGTGATTGCGCATGCACTGATCACGAATTGTATGCACTGCTCACGTGGCTATCATGCACTGATCATGTGACTGATCATGCACTGATCACGTAGCTATCTTGCACTGATCACTTGACTGATCATACACTCATCACGGGACTGATCGTGCACTGATCACGGCGCTATCATGCATTGACTACATGACTCCACATGCACTGATCACGTGGCTGATCATGCACTGATCACGTGACTATCATGCACTGATCACGTGGCTATCATTCACTGATCACGTGGCTGATCATGCACTGATCACGTGGCTGATCATGCACTGATCACATGACTGATCATGCACTGATCACGTGGCTATCATGCACTGATCACGTGGCTGATCATGCAATGATCACGTAGCTACCATGTACTGGTCACGTGACTGATCATGCAATGATCACGTAATTGATCATGCACTGATCATGTGGCTGATCATGCACTGATCACGTGACTGATCATGCACTGATCACGTGACTGATCAAGCACTGATCACGTGGCTATCATGCACTGCTCACGTGGCTGATCATGCAATGATCACGTGGCTACCATGTACTGGTCACGTGACTGATCATGCACTGATCACGTGGCTGATCAGGCACTGATCACGTGGCTGATCATACACTGATCACGTGACTGATCATGCACAGATCACGTGGCTATCATGCACTGATCACGTGGCTGATCATGCACTGATCACGTGGCTATCATGCACTGGTCACGTGGCTGATCATGCAATGATCACGTAACTGATCATGCACTGATCACGTGGCTATCATGCACTGATCACGTGGCTGATCATGCACTGATCACGTGCCTGGTCATGCACTGATCACGTGACTGATCATGCACTGATCACGTGGCTATCATGCACTACTCACGTGGCTGATCATGCAATGATCATGTAGCTACCATGTACTGGTCACGTGACTGATCATACACTGATCAGGTGACTGATCATGCACTGATCACGTGGCTGATCATGCACTGATCACGTGGCTGATCATGCACTGATCACGTGACTGATCATGCACTGATCACGTGGCTATCATGCACTGATCACGTGGCTGATCATGCACTGATCACGTGGCTATCATGCACTGATCACGTGGCTGATCATGCACTGATCACGTAATTGATCATGCACTGATCACTTGGCTGATCATGCACTGATCACGTGGCTGATCATACACTGATCACGTGACTGATCATGCACTGATTACGTGGCTGATCATGCACTGATCACGTGGCTGATCATGCACTGATCACGTGGCTATCATGCACTGATCACGTGGCTGATCATGCAATGATCATGTAGCTACCATGCACTGGTCACGTGACTGATCATGCACTGATCACGTGACTGATCATGTACTGATCACGTGGCTGATCATGCACTGATCACGTGGCTGATCATGCACTGATCACGTGCCTGATCATGCACTGATCACGTGACTAATCATGCACTGATCACGTGGCTATCATGCACTGATCACGTGGCTGATCATGCACTGATCACGTGGCTGATCATGCACTGATCACGTGGCTATCATGCACTGATCACGTGTCTGATCATGCACTGATCACCATGACTCAGCATGCACTGATCACGTGACTGATCATGCACTGATCACGTGACTTAATGGCACTGATCACGTGGCTGATCATGCACTGATCACGTTTGCTATCATACACTGATCACGTGCCTCTGGATGCAATGAACAAAGAGCTGAGTAGGCATGAATCAAACAGTCAGCAGGCAATAATCATGGAAATCAGCTGTGAGGAATCATGCTGCTCAGCTGGCATAATCAAGCAGCTGAGCAGGCAGGAATTACACAGCACAGCTGGCAATTGTCATGCAGATGACAGGCAGGAATCATGCAGCTCAGCTGGCAATTGTCAAGCAGATGAGCAGACAGTAATCACGCAGCTCATCAGGCCCTGATCACGTGACTGATCATGCACTGATCACGTGACTGATCATGTACTGATCACGTGACTGATCACGCACTGATCACGTGGCTACCATGTACTGGTCACGTGGCTGATCATGCACTGATCACGTGTCAGATCATGTACTGATCACGTGGCATCATGCACTGATCACGTGACTGATCATGCACTGGTCACGTGACTGATCATGCACTGATCACGTGGCTGATCATGCACTGATCACATGACTGATCATGCACTGATCACGTGGCTATCATGCACTGATCACGTGGCTATCATGCACTGATCACGTGGCTATCATGCACTGGTCACGTGGCTGATCATGCACGGATCACGTGGCTGATCATGCACTGACACGTGACTGATCATGCACTGATCACGGGACTGATCATGCACTGATCACGTGGCTGATCATGCAATGATCACGTAGCTACCATGTACTGGTCACGTGACTGATCATGCACTGATCACGTGCCTGGTCATGCACTGATCACGTGACTGATCATGCACTGATCACGTGGCTATCATGCACTGATCACGTGGCTGATCATGCAATGATCACGTAGCTATCATGCACTGGTCACGTGACTGATCATGCACTGATCACGTGGCTGATCATGCACTGATCACGTGGCTGATCATGCACTGATCACGTGGCTATCATGCACTGATAACGTGACTGGTCATGCACTGATCACGTGACTGATCATGTACTGAGCACGTGACTGATCATGCACTGATCACGTGGCTGATCATGCACTGATCACGTGGCTGATCATGCACTGATCACGTGGCTATCATGCACTGATCACGTGGCTGATCATACACTGATCACGCAGCTATCATGCACTGATCACGTGACTGATCATGCACTGATGGCGTAATTGATCATGCACTGATCACGTGGCTATCATGCACTGATCACATGGCTGGTCAAGCACTGATGACGTGCCTGGTCATGCACTGATTACAGGACTGATCATGCACTGATCACGTGACTGAGCATGCACTGTTCACGTGGCTATTATACACTATTACGTGATTGATCATGCACTGATCACTTGGATATCATGCACCGATCACGTGGCTGATCATACAAGGTTCACGTGTCTGACCATGCACTGATCACGTGGCTGATCATACACTGCTCACGTAACTGATCATGCACTGATCACGCACAGATCACGTAATTGATCATGCACTGATCACGTAGCTATCATGCACTGAACACCTGGCTGATCATGCACTGATCACGTGGCTATCATGCAATGATCACGTGGCTATCATGCACTGATCACGTGGCTGATCATGCACTGATACTGTGACTGAGCATGGACTGATCACATGACTATCATGTAGTGATCATGTGACTTAATGGCGCTGACCATGTGACTGATCATGCGCTGAGCATGTTTGCTATCATACACTGATCATGTGCCTCTGGAGGCAATAAACAACGAGCTGAGTAGGCATGAATCAAACAGTCAGCAGGCAATCATCATGGAACTCAGCTGTGAGGAATCATGCTGTTCAGCTGGCAATAATCAAGCAGCTGAGCAGGCAGGAATTACACAGCACAGCTGGCAATTGTCAAGCAGATGACAGGCAGGAATCATGCAGCTCAGCTGGCAATTGTCAAGCAGATGAGCAGACAGAAATCACGCAGCTCAGCAGGCACTGATCACGTGACTGAGCATGCACTGTTTACGTGGCTGATCATACACTGATTACATGATTGATCATGCACTGATCACTTGGATATCATGCACTGATCACGTGGCTGATCATACACTGATCACGTAACTGATCATGCACTGATCACGTGACTGATCATGCACTGATCACGTGGCTGATCATGCACTGATCACGTGGCTGATCATGCACTGATCACGCAGCTACCATGTACTGGTCACATGACTGATCATGCACTGATCACGTAATTGATCATGCACTGATCACCTGGCTTATCATGCATTCATCATGTGACTGATCATGTGCTGATCATGTTTGGTGTCACACACTGATCATGTGCATCTGGAGGCAATGAACAAAGAGCTGAGTAGGCAGGAATCAGTCAGCAGGCTATAATCATGGAACTCAGCTCTGAGAAATCATGCTGCTCAGCTGTAAATAATCAAGTAGATGAGCAGGCAGGAATTATGCAGCACAGGTGGCAATAGTCAAGGAGATGACAGGCAGGAATCGTACAGCTCAGCTGGCAATTGTCAAGCAGATGAGCAGACAGTAATCACGCAGCTCAGCAGGCCCTGATCACGTGACTGACCATGCACTGTTCACGTCGCTGATCACACACCTATCACGTGACTGATCATGCACTGATCACGTGGCTTCATGCACTGATCACGTGATTGCGCATGCACTGATCACGTAATTGTATGCACTGCTCACGTGGCTATCATGCACTGATCATGTGACTGATCATGCACTGATCACGTAGCTATCTTGCACTGATCACTTGGCTGATCATACACTCATCACGGGACTGATCGTGCACTGATTACGGCGCTATCATGCATTGACTACATGACTCCACATGCACTGATCACGTGATGATCATGCACTGATCACGTGACTGACCATGCACTGATCACGTGACTGATTATGCACTGATCACGTGGCTGATCATGCACTGATCATGTGGCTATCATGCACTGCTCACGTGGCTGATCATGCAAACATCACGTGGCTATCATGCACTTCTCACGTGGCTGATCTGGCAATGTTCACGTAGCTACCATGCACTGATCACGTGACTGATCATGCACTGATCACGTGACTGATCATGCACTGATCACGTAAATGATCATGCACTGTTAACGTGACTGATCATGTACTGATCACGTGACTGATCATGCACTGATCACGTGGCTATCATGCACTGCTCACGTGGCTGATCATGCAATGATCACGTAGCAACCATGTACTGGTCACGTGACTGATCATGCACTGATCACGTAATTAATCCTGCACTGAAAAGCTGACTCATCATGCACTGATCACGTGGCTGATCATGCACGTATCACGTGGCTGATCATGCACTGATCACGTGGCTGATCATTCACTGATCACGTGGATATCATGCACTGGTCACGTGACTGATCACACACGTATCATGACTGATCATGCACTGATCACGTGGCTATCATGCACTGATCACGTGGCTGATCATGCAATGATCATGTAGCTGACCATGCATGATCACGTGACTGATCTTGCACTGATCACGTAATTGATCATGCACTGATCACGTGGCTGATCAAGCACTGATCACGTGGCTATCATGCACTGCTAACGTGGCTGATCATGAAATGATCACGCAGCTACCATGTACTGGTCACGTGACTGATCATGCACTGATCATGTGGCTGATCATGCACTGATCACATGACTGATCATGCACTGATCACGTGGCTATCATGCACTGATCACGTGGCTGGTCATACACTGATCACGCAGCGGCCATGTACCGGTCACGTGACTGATCATGCTCTGATGATGTAATTGATCATGCACTGATCACGTGGCTATCATGCACTGATCACATGGCTGGTCACACTGATCACGTGCCTGATCATGCACTGATCACGTGGCTGATCATGCACTGATCACGTGACTGATCATGCACTGATCACATAGCTATCATGCACTACTCACGTGGCTGATCATGCACTGATCATGTAGCTACCATGTACCGGTCACGTGACTGATCATACACCGATCAGGTGACTGATCATGCACTGATCACGTGGCTATCATGCACTGATCATGTGGCTGATCATACACTGATCACCTGCCTGGTCATGCACAGATCACGTGACTGATCATGCACTGATCACGTAGCAATCATGCACTGATCACCTGGCTGATCATGCACTGATCACGTGGCTATCATGCAATGATCACGTGGCTATCATGCACTGATCACGTGGCTGATCATGCACTGATACCGTGACTGAGCATGGACTGATCACATGACTATCATGTAGTGATCACGTGACTTAATGGCGCTGACCATGTGACTGATCATGCGCTGAGCATGTTTGCTATCATACACTGATCATGTGCCTCTGGAGGCAATAAACAAAGAGCTGAGTAGGCACGAATCAAACAGTCAGCAGGCAATAATCATGGAACTCAGGTGTGAGGAATCATGCTGCTCAGCTGGCAATAATCAAGCAGCTGAGCAGGCAGGAATTACACAGCACAGCTGGCAATTGTCAAGCAGATGACAGGCAGGAATCATGCAGCTCAGCTGGCAATTGTCAAGCAGATGAGCAGACAGTAATCACGCAGCTCAGCAGGCCCTGATCACGTGACTGAGCATGCACTGTTCACGTGGCTGATCATACACTGATCACGTGATTGATCATGCACTGATCACTTGGATATCATGCACTGATCACGTGGCTGATCATGCACTGAACAGGTGACTGACCATGCACTGATCACGTGACTGATCATGCACTGATCACGTGGCTGATCATGCACTGCTCACGTGGCTGATCATGCAGTGATCACGCAGCTACCATGTACTGGTCACATGACTGATCATGCACTGATCACGTAATTGATCATGCACTGATCACCTGGCTTATCATGCATTCATCATGTGACTGATCATGTGCTGATCATGTTTGGTGTCACACACTGTTCATGTGCATCTGGAGGCAATGAACAAAGAGCTGAGTAGGCAGGAATCAGTCAGCAGGCTATAATCATGGAACTCAGCTCTGAGAAATCATGCTGCTCAGCTGTAAATAATCAAGTAGATGAGCAGGCAGGAATTATGCAGCACAGGTGGCAATAGTCAAGGAGATGACAGGCAGAAATCGTACAGCTCAGCTGGCAATTGTCAAGCAGATGAGCAGACAGTAATCACGCAGCTCAGCAGGCCCTGATCACGTGACTGACCATGCACTGTTCACGTCGCTGATCACACACCTATCACGTGACTGATCATGCACTGATCACGTGGCTCTCATGCACTGATCCCGTGATTGCGCATGCACTGATCACGTAATTGTATGCACAGCTCACGTGGCTATCATGCACTGATCATGTGACTGATCATGCACTGATCACGTAGCTATCTTGCACTGATCACTTGGCTGATCATACACTCATCACGGGACTGATCGTGCACTGATTACGGCGCTATCATGCATTGACTACATGACTCCACATGCACTGATCACGTGGATGATCATGCACTGATCACGTGACTGACCATGCACTGATCACGTGGCTATCATTCACTGATCACGTGGCTATCATGCACTGATCACGTGGCTGATCATGCACGTATCACGTGACTGATCATGCACTGATCACGTGGCTATCATGCACTGATCACCTGGCTGGTCATGCAATGATCACGTAGCTACCATATACTGGTCAAGTGACTGATCATGCACAGATCACGTAATTGATCATGCACTGTTCACGTGGCTGATCATGCACTGATCACGTGACTGATCATGCACTGATCACGTGACTGATCACGCACTGATCACGTGGCTATCATGCACTGCTCACGTGGCTGATCATGCAATGATCACGCAGCAACCATGTACTGGTCACGTGACTGATCATGCACTGATCACGTAATTAATCCTGCACTGATCACCTGACTGATCATGCACTGATCACGTGGCTGATCATGCACTGATCACGTGGCTGGTCATGCACTGATCACGTGGCTATCATGCACTGGTCACGTGGCTGATCATGCACTGATCATGTAATTGATCATGCACTGATCACGTGGCTATCATGCACTGATCACATGGCTGGTCATACACTGATCACGTGCCTGGTCATGCACAGATTACATGACTGATCATGCACTGATCACGTCACTGATCATGCACTGATCACGTGGCTATCATGCACTACTCACGTGGCTGATCATGCAATGATCACGTAGCTACCATGTACCGGTCACGTGACTGATCATACACCCATCAGGTGACTGATCATGCACTGATCACGTGGCTATCATGCACTGATCACGTGGCTGGTCATACACTGATCACCTGGCTGGTCATGCACAGATCACGTGACTGATCATGCACTGATCACGTAGCAATCATGCACTGATCACCTGGCTGATCATGCACTGATCACGTGGCTATCATGCAATGATCACGTGGCTATCATGCACTGATCACGTGGCTGATCATGCACTGATACCATGACTGAGCATGGACTGATCACATGACTATCATGTAGTGATCACGTGACTTAATGGGGCTGACCATGTGACTGATCATGCGCTGATCATGTTTGCTATCATACACTGATCATGTGCCTCTGGAGGCAATAAACAAAGAGCTGAGTAGGCACGAATCAAACAGTCAGCAGGCAATAATCATGGAACTCAGCTGTGAGGAATCATGCTGCTCAGCTGGCAATAATCAAGCAGCTGAGCAGGCAGGAATTACACAGCACAGCTGGCAATTGTCAAGCAGATGACAGGCAGGAATCATGCAGCTCAGCTGGCAATTGTCAAGCAGATGAGCAGACAGTAATCACGCAGCTCAGCAGGCCCTGATCACGTGACTGAGCATGCACTGTTCACGTGGCTGATCATACACTGATCACGTGATTGATCATGCACTGATCACTTGGATATCATGCACTGATCACGTGGCTGATCATACACTGTTCACGTGTCTGACCATGCACTGATCACGTGGCTGATCATACACTGATCACGTGACTGATCATGCACTTATCACGTGGCTGATCATGCACTGATCACGTGACTGATCATGCACTGATCACGTGACTGATCATGCACTGATCACGTGGCTATCATGCACTGATCACGTGGCTGATCATGCACTGATCATCTATCATGACTGATCACGTGACTGATCATGCACTGATCACGTGGCCATCATGCACTGATCACGTGACTGATCATACTGATCATGTGACTGATCATGCACTGATCACGTGATGATCATACACTGATCACGTGGCTGATCATGCACTGATCACGCGGCTGCATACTGATCACGTGACTGATCATGCACTGATCATGTGAATCATGCACTGATCACGTGGCTGATCATGCACTGATCACGTGACTGATCATGCACTGATCACGTGACTGATCATGCACTGATCACGTGACTGATCATGCACTGATCACGTGGCTGATCATGCACTGATCACGTGGCTGATCATGCACTGATCACGTGGCTATCATGCACTGATCACGTGACTGATCATGCACTGATCACGTGACTGATCATGCACTGATCACGTGGCTGATCATGCACTGATCATGGCTGATCATGCACTGATCACGTGACTGATCATGCACTGATCACGTGGCTATCATGCACTGATCACGTGGCTGATCATGCACTGATCACGCAGCTATCATGCACTGATCACGTGACTGATCATGCACTGATCACGTGACTGATCATGCACTGATCACGTGGCTATCATGCACTGATCACGTGGCTGATCATACACTGATCACGTGACTGATCATGCACTGATCACATGACTGATCATGCACTGATCACGTGACTGATCATGCACTGATCATGGCTATCATGCACTATCACGTGGCTGATCATGCAATGATCATGATCATGTACTGTCACGTGACTGATCATGCACTGATCACGTGACTGATCATGCACTGATCACGTGGCTATCATGCACTGATCACGTGGCTGATCATACACTGATCACGTGCCTGATCATGCACTGATCACGTGACTATCATGCACTGATCACGTAGCAATCATGCACTGATCACGTGACTGATCATGCACTGATCACGTGGCTGATCATGCACTGATCACGTGGCTATCATGCACTGATCACGTGGCTGATCATGCACTGATACCATGACTGAGCATGGACTGATCACATGACTATCATGTAGTGATCACGTGACTTAATGGCGCTGATCATGTGACTGATCATGCGCTGATCATGTTTGCTATCATACACTGATCATGTGCCTCTGGAGGCAATAAACAAAGAGCTGAGTAGGCACGAATCAAACAGTCAGCAGGCAATAATCATGGAACTCAGCTGTGAGGAATCATGCTGCTCAGCTGGCAATAATCAAGCAGCTGAGCAGGCAGGAATTACACAGCACAGCTGGCAATTGTCAAGCAGATGACAGGCAGGAATCATGCAGCTCAGCTGGCAATTGTCAAGCAGATGAGCAGACAGTAATCACGCAGCTCAGCAGGCCCTGATCACGTGACTGAGCATGCACTGTTCACGTGGCTGATCATACACTGATCACGTGATTGATCATGCACTGATCACTTGGATATCATGCACTGATCACGTGGCTGATCATACACTGATCACGTGTCTGATCATGCACTGATCACGTGGCTGATCATGCACTGATCACGTGACTGATCATGCACTGATCACGTGGCTGATCATGCACTGATCACGTGGCTACATGCACTGATCACATGACTGATCATGCACTGATCACGTGACTGATCATGCACTGATCACGTGGCTTATCATGCACTGATCATGTGACTGATCATGTGCTGATCATGTTTGGTGTCATACACTGATCATGTGCATCTGGAGGCAATGAACAAAGAGCTGAGTAGGCACGAATCAGTCAGCAGGCTATAATCATGGAACTCAGCTGTGAGAAATCATGCTGCTCAGCTGGCAATAATCAAGCAGATGAGCAGGCAGGAATTATGCAGCACAGGTGGCAATTGTCAAGGAGATGACAGGCAGGAATCGTGCAGCTCAGCTGGCAATTGTCAAGCAGATGAGCAGACAGTAATCACGCAGCTCAGCAGGCCCTGATCACGTGACTGAGCATGCACTGTTCACGTGGCTGATCACACACTGATCACGTGACTGATCATGCACTGATCACGTGGCTATCATGCACTGATCACGTGACTGATCATGCACTGATCACGTAATTGCATGCACTGATCACGTGGCTGATCATGCACTGATCACGTGACTGATCATGCACTGATCACGTGGCTATCATGCACTGATCACGTGGCTGATCATGCACTGATCACGTGACATATCATGCACTGATCACGGCGCTATCATGCACTGACACATGACTGATCATGCACTGATCACGTGGCTGATCATGCACTGATCACGTGACCATCATGCACTGATCACGTGGCTGATCATGCACTGATCAGGTGGCTATCATGCACTGATCACGTGGCTGATCATACACGATCACGTGACTGATCATGCACTGATCACGTGGCTATCATGCACTGATCACGTGGCTGATCATGCACTGATCACGTGCTATCATGCACTGATCACGTGACTGATCATGCACTGATCACGTAATTGATCATGCACTGATCACGTGGCTGATCATGCACTGATCACGTGACTGATCATGCACTGATCACGTGACTGATCATGCACTGATCACGTGGCTATCATGCACTGATCACGTGGCTGATCATGCACTGATCACGTAGCTATCATGCACTGATCACACTGATCTGCACTGATCATGGCTGATCATGCACTGATCACGTGACTGATCATGCACTGATCACGTGGCTGATCATGCACTGATCACGTGACTGATCATGCACTGATCACGTGGCTGATCATGCACTGATCACGCAGCTATCATGCACTGATCACGTGACTGATCATGCACTGATCACGTGACTGATCATGCACTGATCACGTGGCTATCATGCACTGATCACGTGGCTGATCATGCACTGATCACGTGCCTGATCATGCACTGATCACATGACTGATCATGCACTGATCACGTGACTGATCATGCACTGATCACGTGACTGATCATGCACTGATCACGTGGCTATCATGCACTGATCTGATCATGCACTGATCACGCAGCTACCATGCACTTCACGTGACTGATCATGCACTGATCACGTGGCTGATCATGCACTGATCACGTGACTGATCATGCACTGATCACGTGGCTATCATGCACTGCTCATGGCACTGATCACGCAGCTATCATGTACTGGTCACGTGACTGATCATGCACTGATCGTGTAATTGATCATGCACTGATCACGTGGCTATCATGCACTGATCACGTGGCTGGTCATACACTGATCACGTGCCTGGTCATGCACAGATTACATGACTGATCATGCACTGATCACGTCACTGATCATGCACTGATCACGTGGCTATCATGCACTACTAACGTGGCTGATCATGCAATGATCACGTAGCTACCATGTACTGTCACGTGACTGATCATACACCCATCAGGTGACTGATCATGCACTGATCACGTGGCTATCATGCACTGATCACGTGGCTGGTCATACACTGATCACGTGCCTGATCATGCACTGATCACGTGACTAATCATGAACTGATCACGTAGCAATCATTCACTGATCACGTGGCTGATCATGCACTGATCACGTGGCTATCATGCACTGATCACGTGGCTATCATGCACTGATCACGTGTCTGATCATGCACTGATACCATGACTGAGCATGGACTGATCACATGACTATCATGCAGTGATCACGTGACTTAATGGGGCTGACATGTGACTGATCATGCGCTGATCATGTTTGCTATCATACACTGATCATGTGCCTCTGGAGGCAATAAACAAAGAGCTGAGTAGGCATGAATCAAACAGTCAGCAGGCAATAATCATGGAACTCAGCTGTGAGGAATCATGCTGCTCAGCTGGCAATAATCAAGCAGCTGAGCAGGCAGGAATTACACAGCACAGCTGGCAATTGTCAAGCAGATGACAGGCAGGAATCATGCAGCTCAGCTGGCAATTGTCAAGCAGATGAGCAGACAGTAATCACGCAGCTCAGCAGGCCTGATCACGTGACTGAGCATGTACTGTTCACCTGGCTGATCATACACTCATCACGTGATTGATCATGCATTGATCACGTGGATATCATGCACTGATCACGTGGCTAATCATACACTGTTCACGTGTCTGACCATGCACTGATCACGTGGCTGATCATGCACTGATCACGTGATTGATCATGCACTTATCACGTGGCTGATCATGCAGTGATCACGCAGCTACCATGTACTGGTCACATGACTGATCATGCACTGATCACGTAATTGATCATGCACTGATCACCTGGCTTATCATGCATTCATCATGTGACTGATCATGTGCTGATCATGTTTGGTATCACACACTGATCATGTGCATCTGGAGGCAATGAACAAAGAGCTGAGTAGGCAGGAATCAGTCAGCAGGCTATAATCATGGAACTCAGCTCTGAGAAATCATGCTGCTCAGCTGGAAATAATCAAGTAGATGAGCAGGCAGGAATTATGCAGCACAGGTGGCAATAGTCAAGGAGATGACAGGCAGGAATCGTGCAGCTCAGCTGGCAATTGTCAAGCAGATGAGCAGACAGTAATCACGCAGCTCAGCAGGCCCTGATCACGTGACTGAGCATGCACTGTTCACGTGGCTGATCACACACTGTTCACGTGACTGATCATGCACTGATCACGTGGCTATCATGCACTGATCACGTGATTGCGCATGCACTGATCACGTAATTGTATGCACTGCTCACGTGGCTATCATGCACTGATCATGTGACTGATCATGCACTGATCACGTAGCTATCTTGCACTGATCACTTGGCTGATCATGCACTCATCACGGGACTGATCATGCACTGATCACGGCGCTATCATGCATTGACTACATGACTCCACATGCACTGATCACGTGGATGATCATGCACTGATCACGTGACTATCATGCACTAATCACGTGTCTATCATTCACTGATCAGGTGGATATCATGCACTGATCACGTGGCTGATCACACACGTATCACATGACTGATCATGCACTGATCACGTGGCTATCATGCACTGATCACGTGGCTGATCATGCACTGATCACGTAGCTACCATGCACTGGTCACGTGACTGATCATGCAATGATCACGTAATTGATCATGCACTGATCACGTGGCTGATCATGCACTGATCACGTGACTGATCATGCACTGATCACGTGACTGATCAAGCACTGATCACGTGGCTATCATGCACTGCTAATGTGGCTGATCATGAAATGATCACGCAGCTACATGTACTGGTCACGTGACTGATCATGCACTGATCATGTGGCTGATCAGGCACTGATCACGTGACTGATCATGCACTGATCACGTGGCTATCATGCACTGATCACGTGGCTGATCATGCACTGATCACGTAGCTACCATGTACTGATCACGTGACTGATCATGCACTGATGATGTAATTGATCATGCACTGATCACGTGGCTATCATGCACTGATCACATGGCTGGTCATACACTGATCACGTGCCTGGTCATGCACAGATTACATGACTGATCATGCACTGATCACGTCACTGATCATGCACTGATCACGTGGCTATCATGCACTACTCACGTGGCTGATCATGCAATGATCATGTAGCTACCATGTACTGGTCACGTGACTGATCATACACTGATCAGGTGACTGATCATGCACTGATCACGTGGCTATCATGCACTGATCGCGTGGCTGGTCATACACTGATCACCTGCCTGGTCATGCACAGATCACGTGACTGATCATGAACTGATCACGTAGCAATCATTCACTGATCACCTGGCTGATCATGCACTGATCACGTGGCTATCCTGCAATGATCACGTGGCTATCATGCACTGATCACGTGGCTGATCATGCACTGATACCGTGACTGAGCATGGACTGATCACATGACTATCATGTAGTGATCACGTGACTTAATGGGGCTGATCATGTGACTGATCATGCGCTGATCATGTTTGCTATCATACACTGATCATGTGCCTCTGGAGGCAATAAACAAAGAGCTGAGTAGGCATGAATCAAACAGTCAGCAGGCAATAATCATGGAACTCAGCTGTGAGGAATCATGCTGCTCAGCTGGCAATAATCAAGCAGCTGAGCAGGCAGGAATTACACAGCACAGCTGGCAATTGTCAAGCAGATGACAGGCAGGAATCATGCAGCTCAGCTGGCAATTGTCAAGCAGATGAGCAGACAGTAATCACGCAGCTCAGCAGGCCCTGAACACGTGACTGAGCATGCACTGTTCACGTGGCTGATCACACACTGATCACGTGATTGATCATGCACTGATCACTTGGATATCATGCACTGATCACGTGGCTGATCATACACTGTTCACGTGTCTGACCATGCACTGATCACGTGGCTGATCATGCACTGATCACGTGATTGATCATGCACTGATCACGTGGCTGATCATGCACTGATCACGCAGCTACCATGTACTGGTCACGTGACTGATCATGCACTGATCACGTAATTGATCATGCACTGATCACCTGGCTTATCATGCATTGATCATGTGACTGATCATGTGCTGATCATGTTTGGTGTCACACACTGATCATGTGCATCTGGAGGCAATGAACAAAGAGCTGAGTAGGCAGGAATCAGTCAGCAGGCTATAATCATGGAACTCAGCTCTGAGAAATCATGCTGCTCAGCTGGAAATAATCAAGTAGATGAGCAGGCAGGAATTATGCAGCACAGGTGGCAATAGTCAAGGAGATGACAGGCAGGAATCGTACAGCTCAGCTGGCACTTGTCAAGCAGATGAGCAGACAGTAATCACGCAGCTCAGCAGGCCCTGATCACGTGACTGAGCATGCACTGTTCACGTGGCTGATCACACACCTATCATGTGAATGATCATGCACTGATCACGTGACTGTCATGCACTGATCACGTGATAGCGCATGCACTGATCACGTAATTGTATGCACTGATCACGTGGCTATCATGCACTGATCATGTGACTGATCATGCACTGATCACGTAGCTATCATGCACTGATCACTTGGCTGATCATGCACTGATCACGGGACTGATCATGCACTGATCACGGCGCTATCATGCATTGACTACATGACTCCACATGCACTGATCACGTGGATGATCATGCACTGATCACGTGACTATCATGCACTAATCACGTGGCTATCATTCACTGATCAGGTGGATATCATGCACTGATCACGTGGCTGATCACACACGATCACATGACTGATCATGCACTGATCACGTGGCTATCATGCACTGATCACGTGGCTGATCATGCAATGATCACGTAGCTACCATGTACTGGTCACGTGACTGATCATGCACTGATCACGTAATTGATCATGCACTGATCACGTGGCTGATCATGCACTGATCACGTGACTGATCATGCACTGATCACGTGACTGATCATGCACTGATCACGTGGCTATCATGCACTGCTAATGTGGCTGATCATGAAATGATCACGCAGCTACCATGTACTGGTCACGTGACTGATCATGCACTGATCATGTGGCTGATCATGCACTGATCACGTGACTGATCATGCACTGATCACGTGGCTATCATGCACTGATCACTTGGCTGGTCATACACTGATCACGCAGCTACCATGTACTGGTCACGTGACTGATCATGCACTGATCACGTAATTGATCATGCACTGATCACGTGGCTATCATGCACTGATCACATGGCTGGTCATGCACTGATCACGTGCCTGGTCATGCACAGATTACATGACTGATCATGCACTGATCACGTCACTGATCATGCACTGATCACGTGGCTATCATGCACTACTCACGTGGCTGATCATGCAATGATCATGTAGCTACCATGTACTGGTCACGTGACTGATCATACACCCATCAGGTGACTGATCATGCACTGATCACGTGGCTATCATGCACTGATCACGTGGCTGGTCATACACTGATCACCTGCCTGGTCATGCACAGATCACGTGACTAATCATGAACTGATCACGTAGCAATCATTCACTGATCACCTGGCTGATCATGCACTGATCACGTGGCTATCATGCAATGATCACGTGGCTATCATGCACTGATCACGTGTCTGATCATGCACTGATACCATGACTGAGCATGGACTGGTCACATGACTATCATGTAGTGATCACGTGACTTAATGGGGCTGACCATGTGACTGATCATGCGCTGATCATGTTTGCTATCATACACTGATCATGTGCCTCTGGAGGCAATAAACAAAGTGCTGAGTAGGCATGAATCAAACAGTCAGCAGGCAATAATCATGGAACTCAGCTGTGAGGAATCATGCTGCTCAGCTGGCAATAATCAAGCAGCTGAGCAGTCAGGAATTACACAGCACAGCTGGCAATTGTCAAGCAGATGACAGGCAGGAATCATGCAGCTCAGCTGGCAATTGTCAAGCAGATGAGCAGACAGTAATCACGCAGCTCAGCAGGCCCTGATCACGTGACTGAGCATGCACTGTTCACCTGGCTGATCATACACTGATCACGTGATTGATCAAGCACTGATCACTTGGATATCATGCACTGATCACGTGGCTAATCATACACTGTTCACGTGTCTGACCATGCACTGATCACGTGGCTGATCATGCACTGAACACGTGATTGAACATGCACTTATCACGTGGCTGATCATGCAGTGATCACGCAGCTACCATGTACTGGTCACATGACTGATCATGCACTGATCACGTAATTGATCATGCACTGATCACCTGGCTTATCATGCATTCATCATGTGACTGATCATGTGCTGATCATGTTTGGTGTCACACACTGATCATGTGCATCTGGAGGCAATGAACAAAGAGCTGAGTAGGCAGGAATCAGTCAGCAGGCTATAATCATGGAACTCAGCTCTGAGAAATCATGCTGCTCAGCTGGAAATAATCAAGTAGATGAGCAGGCAGGAATTATGCAGCACAGGTGGCAATAGTCAAGGAGATGACAGGCAGGAATCGTACAGCTCAGCTGGCAATTGTCAAGCAGATGAGCAGACAGTAATCACGCAGCTCAGCAGGCCCTGATCACGTGACTGAGCATGCACTGTTCACGTCGCTGATCACACACCTATCATGTGAATGATCATGCACTGATCACGTGGCTCTCATGCACTGATCACGTGATTGCGCATGCACTGATCACGTAATTGTATGCACTGCTCACGTGGCTATCATGCACTGATCACGTGACTGATCATGCACTGATCACGTAGCTATCTTGCACTGATCACTTGGCTGATCATGCACTCATCACGGGACTGATCATGCACTGATCACGGCGCTATCATGCATTGACTACATGACTCCACATGCACTGATCACGTGGATGATCATGCACTGATCACGTGACTATCATGCACTAATCACGTGGCTATCATTCACTGATCAGGTGGATATCATGCACTGATCACGTGGCAGATCACACACGTATCACATGACTGATCATGCACTGATCACGTGGCTATCATGCACTGATCACGTGGCTGATCATGCAATGATCACGCAGCTACCATGCACTGGTCACGTGACTGATCATGCAATGATCACGTAATTGATCATGCACTGATCACGTGGCTGATCATGCACTGATCACGTGGCTGATCATGCACTGATCACGTGACTGATCATGCACTGATCACGTGGCTATCATGCACTGCTAATGTGGCTGATCATGAAATGATCACGCAGCTACCATGTACTGGTCACGTGACTGATCATGCACTGATCACGTGGCTGATCATGCACTGATCACGTGACTGATCATGCACTGATCACGTGGCTATCATGCACTGATCACTTGGCTGATCATGCACTGATCACGCAGCTACCATGCACTGGTCACGTGACTGATCATGCACTGATCATGTAATTGATCATGCACTGATCACGTGGCTATCATGCACTGATCACATGGCTGGTCATGCACTGATCACGTGCCTGGTCATGCACAGATTACATGACTGATCATGCACTGATCACGTCACTGATCATGCACTGATCACGTGGCTATCATGCACTACTCACGTGGCTGATCATGAAATGATCATGTAGCTACCATGTACTGATCACGTGACTGATCATACACCCATCAGGTGACTGATCATGCACTGATCACGTGGCTATCATGCACTGATCACGTGGCTGGTCATGCACTGATCACCTGCCTGATCATGCACAGATCACGTGACTAATCATGAACTGATCACGTAGCAATCATGCACTGATCACGTGGCTGATCATGCACTGATCACGTGGCTATCATGCAATGATCACGTGGCTATCATGCACTGATCACGTGTCTGATCATGCACTGATACCATGACTGAGCATGGACTGGTCACATGACTATCATGTAGTGATCACGTGACTTAATGGGGCTGACCATGTGACTGATCATGCGCTGATCATGTTTGCTATCATACACTGATCATGTGCCTCTGGAGGCAATAAACAAAGAGCTGAGTAGGCATGAATCAAACAGTCAGCAGGCAATAATCATGGAACTCAGCTGTGAGGAATCATGCTGCTCAGCTGGCAATAATCAAGCAGCTGAACAGGCAGGAATTACACAGCACAGCTGGCAATTGTCAAGCAGATGACAGGCAGGAATCATGCAGCTCAGCTGGCAATTGTCAAGCAGATGAGCAGACAGTAATCACGCAGCTCAGCAGGCCCTGATCACGTGACTGAGCATGCACTGTTCACGTGGCTGATCATACACTGATCACGTGATTGATCATGCACTGATCACTTGGATATCATGCACTGATCACGTGGCTAATCATACACTGTTCACGTGTCTGACCATGCACTGATCACGTGGCTGATCATGCACTGAACACGTAATTGAACATGCACTGATCACGTGGCTGATCATGCAGTGATCACGCAGCTACCATGTACTGGTCACGCGACTGATCATGCACTGATCACGTAATTGATCATGCACTGATCACGTGGCTTATCATGCATTCATCATGTGACTGATCATGTGCTGATCATGTTTGGTGTCACACACTGATCATGTGCATCTGGAGGCAATGAACAAAGAGCTGAGTAGGCAGGAATCAGTCAGCAGGCTATAATCATGGAACTCAGCTCTGAGAAATCATGCTGCTCAGTTGGAAATAATCAAGTAGATGAGCAGGCTGGAATTATGCAGCACAGGTGGCAATAGTCAAGGAGATGACAGGCAGGAATCGTACAGCTCAGCTGGCAATTGTCAAGCAGATGAGCATGCAGTAATCACGCAGCTCAGCAGGCCCTGATCACGTGACTGAGCATGCACTGTTCACGTCGCTGATCACACACCTATCATGTGAATGATCATGCACTGATCACGTGGCTATCATGCACTGATCACGTGATTGCGCATGCACTGATCACGTAATTGCATGCACTGCTCACGTGGCTATCATGCACTGATCACGTGACTGATCATGCACTGATCACGTAGCTATCATGCACTGATCACTTGGCTGATCATACACTCATCACGGGACTGATCGTGCACTGATCACGGCACTATCATGCATTGACTACATGACTCCACATGCACTGATCACGTGGATGATCATGCACTGATCACGTGACTATCATGCACTAATCACGTGGCTATCATTCACTGATCAGGTGGATATCATGCACTGATCACGTGGCTGATCACACACGTATCACATGACTGATCATGCACTGATCACGTGGCTATCATGCACTGATCACGTGGCTGATCATGCACTGATCACGTAGCTACCATGTACTGATCACGTGACTGATCATGCACTGATCACGTAATTGATCATGCACTGATCATGTGGCTGATCATGCACTGATCACGTGACTGATCATGCACTGATCACGTGACTGATCATGCACTGATCACGTGGCTATCATGCACTGCTAATGTGGCTGATCATGAAATGATCACGCAGCTACCATGTACTGGTCACGTGACTGATCATGCACTGATCACGTGGCTGATCATGCACTGATCACGTGACTGATCATGCACTGATCACGTGGCTATCATGCACTGATCACTTGGCTGGTCATGCACTGATCACGCAGCTACCATGTACTGGTCACGTGACTGATCATGCACTGATGATGTAATTGATCATGCACTGATCACGTGGCTATCATGCACTGACCACATGGCTGGTCATACACTGATCACGTGCCTGGTCATGCACAGATTACATGACTGATCATGCACTGATCACGTCACTCATCATGCACTGATCACGTGGCTATCATGCACTACTCACGTGGCTGATCATGCAATGATCATGTAGCTACCATGTACTGGTCACGTGACTGATCATACACCCATCAGGTGACTGATCATGCACTGATCACGTGGCTATCATGCACTGATCACGTGGCTGGTCATACACTGATCACCTGCCTGGTCATGCACAGATCACGTGACTAATCATGAACTGATCACGTAGCAATCATTCACTGATCACCTGGCTGATCATGCACTGATCACGTGGCTATCATGCAATGATCACGTGGCTATCATGCACTGATCACGTGTCTGATCATGCACTGATACCATGACTGAGCATGGACTGGTCACATGACTATCATGTAGTGATCACGTGACTTAATGGCGCTGATCATGTGACTGATCATGCGCTGAGCATGTTTGCTATCATACACTGATCATGTGCCTCTGGAGGCAATAAACAAAGAGCTGAGTAGGCATGAATCAAACAGTCAGCAGGCAATAATCATGGAACTCAGCTGTGAGGAATCATGCTGCTCAGCTGGCAATAATCAAGCAGCTGAGCAGGCAGGAATTACACAGCACAGCTGGCAATTGTCAAGCAGATGACAGGCAGGAATCATGCAGCTCAGCTGGCAATTGTCAAGCAGATGAGCAGACAGTAATCACGCAGCTCAGCAGGCCCTGATCACGTGACTGGGCATGCACTGATCACATGGCTGATCATACACTGATCACGCGAATGATCATGCACTGATCACGTGGCTATCATGCACTGATCACGTGATTGCGCATGCACTGATCACGCAATTGTATGCACTGCTCACGTGGCTATCATGCACTGATCATGTGACTGATCATGCACTGATCACGTAGCTATCTTGCACTGATCACTTGGCTGATCATACACTCATCACGGGACTGATCGTGCACTGATCACGGCGCTATCAGGCATTGACTACATGACTCCACATGCACTGATCACGTGGATGATCATGCACTGATCACGCGACTATCATGCACTGATCACGTGGCTATCATTCACTGATCAGGTGGATATCATGCACTGATCACGTGGCTGATCACACACGTATCACATGACTGATCATGCACTGATCACGTGGCTATCATGTACTGATCACGTGGCTGATCATGCAATGATCACGTAGCTACCATGTACTGGTCACGTGACTGATCATGCAATGATCAAGTAATTGATCATGCACTGATCATGTGGCTGATCATGCACTGATCACGTGACTGATCATGCACTGATCACGTGACTGATCAAGCACTGATCACGTGGCTATCATGCACTGCTCATGTGGCTGATCATGAAATGATCACGCAGCTACCATGTACTGGTCACGCGACTGATCATGCACTGATCATGTGGCTGATCAGGCACTGATCACGTGACTGATCATGCACTGATCACGTGGCTATCATGCACTGATCACTTGGCTGGTCATACACTGATCACGCAGCTACCATGTACTGGTCACGTGACTGATCATGCACTGATGGTGTAATTGATCATGCACTGATCACGTGGCTATCATGCACTGATCACATGGCTGGTCATACACTGATCACGTGCCTGGTCATGCACAGATTACATGACTGATCATGCACTGATCACGTCACTGATCATGCACTGATCACGTGGCTATCATGCACTACTCACGTGGCTGATCATGCAATGATCATGTAGCTCCCATGTACCGGTCACGTGACTGATCATACACCCATCAGGTGACTGATCATGCACTGATCACGTGGCTATCATGCACTGATCATGTGGCTGGTCATACACTGATCACCTGCCTGGTCATGCACAGATCACGTGACTAATCATGAACTGATCACGGAGCAATCATTCACTGATCACCTGGCTGATCATGCACTGATCACGTGGCTATCATGCAATGATCACGTGGCTATCATGCACTGATCACGTGTCTGATCATGCACTGATACCATGACTGAGCATGGACTGGTCACATGACTATCATGTAGTGATCACGTGACTTAATGGGGCTGACTATGTGACTGATCATGCGCTGAGCATGTTTGCTATCATACACTGATCATGTGCCTCTGGAGGCAATAAACAAAGAGCTGAGTAGGCATGAATCAAACAGTCAGCAGGCAATAATCATGGAACTCAGCTGTGAGGAATCATGCTGCTCAGCTGGCAATAATCAAGCAGCTGAGCAGGCAGGAATTACACAGCACAGCTGGCAATTGTCAAGCAGATGACAGGCAGGAATCATGCAGCCCAGCTGGCAATTGTCAAGCAGATGAGCAGACAGTAATCACGCAGCTCAGCAGGCCCTGATCACGTGACTGAGCATGCACTGTCCACCTGGCTGATCATACACTGATCACGTGATTGATCAAGCATTGATCACTTGGATATCATGCACTGATCACGGGCTAATCATACACTGTTCACGTGTCTGACCATGCACTGATCACGTGGCTGATCATGCACTGAACACGTGATTGAACATGCACTTATCACGTGGCTGATCATGCAGTGATCACGCAGCTACCATGTACTGGTCACATGACTGATCATGCACTGATCACGTAATTGATCATGCACTGATCACCTGGCTTATCATGCATTCATCATGTGACTGATCATGTGCTGATCATGTTTGGTGTCACACACTGATCATGTGCATCTGGAGGCAATGAACAAAGAGCTGAGTAGGCAGGAATCAGTCAGCAGGCTATAATCATGGAACTCAGCTCTGAGAAATCATGCTGCTCAGCTGGAAATAATCAAGTAGATGAGCAGGCAGGAATTATGCAGCACACGTGGCAATAGTCAAGGAGATGACAGGCAGGAATCATACAGCTCAGCTGGCAATTGTCAAGCAGATGAGCAGACAGTAATCACGCAGCTCAGCAGGCCCTGATCACGTGACTGAGCATGCACTGTTCACGTCGCTGATCACACACCTATCATGTGAATGATCATGCACTGATCACGTGGCTCTCATGCACTGATCATGTGACTGATCATGCACTGATCACGTAGCTATCTTGCACTGATCACTTGGCTGATCATACACTCATCACGGGACTGATCGTGCACTGATCACGGCGCTATCATGCATTGACTACATGACTCCACATGCACTGATCACGTGGATGATCATGCACTGATCACGCGACTATCATGCACTAATCACGTGGCTATCATTCACTGATCAGGTGGATATCATGCACTGATCACGTGGCTGATCACACACGATCACATGACTGATCATGCACTGATCACGTGGCTATCATGTACTGATCACGTGGCTGATCATGCAATGATCACGTAGCTACCATGTACTGGTCACGTGACTGATCATGCACTGATCACGTAATTGATCATGCACTGATCATGTGGCTGATCATGCACTGATCACGTGACTGATCATGCACTGATCACGTGAC